>NC_054749.1:36604737-36689291 GCF_018143015.1 Lytechinus variegatus
AAGCACGGTACGGTATACGGTACTTTGGCTTCGACTCGACTGGATCTGGACGTATACTAGACTGATCTCGGTTCAACTGCGGGCTCGAGCAGCTGCTGCTAGGGACGTCGGCCGGCAAAAGCGCAAGCAAAATGTCGATTTGCGTTGCACCTCCCTATTTATCAGCTGATGAAAGTATCCTTACGAAGGATAGATTTCATCTTACCATAGGAAAACATTCTTGTGATGCTAACATCTCAATACACCGTGATAAAATCACTTATCAGGCCGTTAATGGAGCACAGTTGAAAGGAGACAGCATAGCGTTCTCTGATATCGTTGGATGCCGAAGAATCGGGGGAGCTGTCGACCAGCAGTCGCTAAAGGAATGCAGCGGTGATGGTACAACAAGAAAGCAGAAAACAAGGTCGACGAGATATGAATTAAAAGACAAGAGTGTATGCTTGCAGATTTTTGCTTACAAGTATAACAAAAATCCTAAAAATGGTGGAGTACGCCGGAGAAAAGAGTTAACTTTGATAGCTGAAGAATTTGAGATGCATGAGGAGAATGCTGCATTGGTTGAGAAATGGTATCTCACCATTTGGGCTCTTCTTCGAGGAGTAGAGTTTGCAAGTATGAATGGTGAGTATAGTGTAATTTCAGACCAAGACATTTTTTTTATATATGCTAGTAATGAAAAAGAGGTGGATCTGGCCCTATTCTCAGCCACTCATTCAATGATGCAACGGTCCTGGGAAATAATAAGATGGCAAATATAGTGATCTTCAACGCTTATAAATAAGCATCAAAATTTGTAGCCATCTCCTTGTATTAGTTTATATTACGACGTGTCAAACCGTAGCAAACTAGTTCGCTATTTTTCGGATCTCCTCTACATATACACAACAGGAAATTGTTCGCAAACTTGTTCGCAATTTCTCATCTCTGATAAACATTGTATTATACAACGTGTCAAATTGTAGCGAACTAGTTCGCTATTTTTCGGATCTCCTCTACATATACCCGACTGGAAATTGTTGCAAACTAGTTCGCAATTTCTCATCTCCTACCAATACATTATAGAGGGTGTCTAATTGTAGCGAACTAGTTCGCAATTTTTCTGATCTCTTCTATATAGACATTGAATCTCATCTCCTCTCTATATATTATAGAGCGTGTCAAACTGTAGCGAACTAGTTCGCAATTTTTCTGATCTCCTCTACATACACAAGAGGGAATTGTTGCGAACTAGTTCGCAATTTCCCATCTCCTCTCTGTATATTATAGAGCGTGTCAAATTGTAGCGAACTAGTTCGAAATTTTTGTGATCTCCTCTACATATAAATGAGGGGGGAATTGTTGCCAACTAGTTTGCTATTTACGGAGGGGAGGGGAAAGAGAAAAAGAAGGGAGAGGAGGGGAAAGAGGAAAAGGAGGAAAGGAAAAAGAAGAGAGCTGGGAAGAAGAGGAGGAAAGGGGAAAGAGGAGGAGAGGGGAAGAGGAAAAGAGGATGGGGAGGAGAAAGAGGAAAAGAAGAGAGAGGAGGGAAGAAGGAAGAGGAAGGGAGGGGAAAGAGGTTAAGTCGGGAGAGGAGGGGGAAAGAGGAGAGGAGGGGATCGTGGAGGAAATGAAGGGGGAGGACGTGGATAGACGTAAAAGAGGAAATAGGGGAAGGGGAGGGGAAAGAAGGAAGAGAACTCCTAAGTTTTCCCCATAATACTACAAGCAGGCCCTTGAGCAATATTACTTTTAAGCTTGTTTAATTAATCAACCAAACATTGCTCCAAGTACATGAAAGGTGAATTATATTTTATTTTAAAGCAATTAAATTTAAAACTATACTTCAACAAATTAACACTAAACAGGCCAGACCTTTTGACTCACATCACAGCCGGGTCGGGGGGGGGGGGGGGGGAATTTCGGCCACGGGTCGACCAACAACTCTGAAATTGTGTACGTACTTGGAGTTAGTCAATTACTAATGTGCTGACAAAATTGCAATGCTGAAAATGAAAGCGTTCATGTATCATGCATATTTTATTTGTCATTATAACTTGTAACTCCAAATTTTATTCTTGATATTCCTGTTTGATTTGTCTCTTTTTACCACCCTACAACCAATTCGGGTGTGGTGAAACTTTACCAACAGACCGCGAAACCTAATCACTTTTGGGTCACATGGGTCTAGGGTCATCCCGCCGAGGAAAAATAGTCCTCCCCGTTATGATTTTAAAAATAATTATAATGATAGCAGATGGGCATTTATATAGCGCCATCTATCTAGAAATATTCTATTCCGAGGCGCACAAGAAAAGAAATAATGAGAAAGTTTGGATGAGTGTCAAAGTGCCAATAACTAATACTGTTAGAAAAGATAAGATTTCAGTTTGGATTTGAAGGTCTCCAGTGATTGTATAATTCTTAAATCTAACGGCAAATTATTCCAGAGAGAAGGTGCTGAGGCAGAGAAAGCTCGTGCACCATATTAGGCCTACACCATATGCTACACGTGTCTTGGGAGTCTTAAGAAGTTGCTGGTGTGATGATCTCAGGCTTTGAGCTGGTGCATAGGGCATGACAAGGTCTTGTAGATATTTTGGTGCCAAACCATTTAACACTTTCCAAGTGAGAAGAAGTATTTTAAATTCTATACGCTTCCGGATTGGCAACCAATGTAACTTTTGGAGAATTGGTGAGATGTGTTGATATTTTGACGTACCAGTTAAAACCATGGCAGCTGTATTCTGAGCATACTGAAGTTTATTAACATTGCGTGACATGTATAATGATGCAATTGTTGGACATAAACGCATGAAAATAAATATACATACATAAATATATAACATTAATGTCGATTTAAATTTAAATTTAAATTTTTATTTAAATTTAAATTTATTTAAATTTTATTCAAATTTAAATTTATATTTAAATTTAAATTTGTATCATATTTTGATGCATTAGAATGTGACATCATTGATATCTAAATGCAGAGATATATTAGGCAAGGCCCGGTAGCTGGGAATTATCCCGCGCACAACACAAAACTAAGTCGTCGCGGCTTGTTCATTCTTTTGGAAGCTGCACATTAGCTTTTGACTGTAGGTTTGCAGTTGTTTATTACCAGCCGCTGATATATATAGAGGCTGATAATTATACATGGCTGCTGACCATGGGTTTGCAGTTGTTTATTACCAGCCGCTGATATATATAGAGGCTGATAATTATACATGGCTGCTGACCATGGGCGCAGCTGACCAGGAGACATACGTGTATAATCCTGGAACCTTATTATACTAGGTTTTTTTTTTCAGTTTTTCTTCTGTTTATGGTTAAACACTACACACCACATTATCTG
This sequence comes from Lytechinus variegatus, assembly GCF_018143015.1. Taxonomy (NCBI): domain Eukaryota; kingdom Metazoa; phylum Echinodermata; class Echinoidea; order Temnopleuroida; family Toxopneustidae; genus Lytechinus; species Lytechinus variegatus. Next base: position 36,608,075 of record NC_054749.1, read on the forward strand.
CCTGTCCCTTCGCTCTCATCTGTTCTTGTCACCCTTAATGAGTGAATGGTTGCGGCCAACATCGGCCCCAACAAACTGATTAAGTTAAGACTATTTGGAGCTTTCAAATTGTTTTGATATTGTTGTAGAAATACTCAATATAATCCTGAATAAAAAACAATGAAATTCTCATTTATTTATTTGTTAGCCCATCCGGCCTGATTCGAAGGGCCTGATGAGACCAAATGGGTAAGCATTATAGGTACCAATCCTGCAAGGGGAGCTCATGAATATTCATATCTCCCATTACGTGACGGCGTGCGTAACGCCTTTTAAATGCTTTCCTACACAACCTCAAATGTACTGCGAGATATGCAAGAAAATAATGAAACACTATCAAATAGAAGATCTGTGGAATGGTCAGTAAATATTGTACAAAGTTTTTTTTTTAATATAAATACATAAACCAATATCAACATTTTTAAAACCACAATTCAGAACTGTGAGCCTCCGCATCAACCAAAACGAAACAATTAAAATATAAAAGCATAACAGATATATCAGCAATGAAGTATGGCACCAATCCAGCTAAAGATAGGCACCAAACCTGTGGATTTTCACTTTCAGCCTATCAAAATAATGTAAACATTTTAAATAGTACAGCAACCTTACAAATATGGCACCAATACAGGCAAAACCTGTCGATTTCCACTTTGAAGCCTTCACAATAATGTAAGCCTTGGAAACATTGCCAACTAGTTCACTACAGTTTGCCACGTTGTATAATGTATAGAGATGAGAATTTGTGAACTAGTTTGCAACAATTTCCCATCGTGTATATATAGAGGAGATCAGAAAAAAAGCGAACTAGTTCGCTACAATGCCCCCTCGTATATATATAAAGGAGATCCGAACAATTGCGAACTAGTTCGCTACAATTCCCCCTCATGTATATAATATAGAGGAGATCCGAAAAATAGCGAACTAGTTGGCCACAATTTCCCCTCGTAAACAGAGGAGATCCGAAAAATAGCGAACTACTTCGCTACAATTTCCCGTCGTATATATATAGAGGAGATCTGGAAAATAGCGAACTAGTTTGCTACAATTTCCTGTCGTATATATATAGAGGAGATCTGGAAAATAGCGAACTAGTTCGCTACAATTCAGGGTGACCAGATTTCACAAAATGAAATATGGGACAGTTGACAAACGAAGATCAACAAAGAAGCCCACACAAAGTGTTAAGGCATGGTCACTCCGCCCGAGCGTTGGTGGAGCGGAGAGAAAAAAAATCATCACCGCTCACTACCGTTCACCATCTTCGATTTCGATTGTTTTTTTTTTGTTTTCGATTTTTGTTATCGAAATTTTCCCCAATTTCGAGAGCGATCGAATTCGACCCTCTTTCCTTACCGCTCCACCACCGCTCCAACAACGCTCGGGCAGTGTGACCAGGCCTTTAGACCTGTGAAAAATATATAGAATTGGAAGTAAGGGTGAACGAAAGAATGAAGGAGAGAAAGAAAAGAGATGGTTGAGAATGAAAGAAAATAAAGGAAAACAGAAAAAAATAACAGAAAGTTAGAATAAAAGAAGGATGAAAGAAATAATAAGATATAAAAAAAGGTTTCCATCATTCTTTGAAATGAATATAGAAAGAAAAAAAGAAAGGAAGGGAAGATGAATAAATGTCTGAAAGACAAAATAATAGACGAGAGAATCAAAGGGGAAAAATAAGAAAAAGGTGGAAAGAAATGATGAAGGAAATAAACATGTTTCCTTCATTCTTAGAAAGAACGAAAGAAAGAAAGAAAGAAAGAAAGAAGAAAACTGGAAGGAAGGAAGGAAAAGAAACAAAAGAAAGAAAGAAAGAATAAGGGAAAAGAATAAAGCCAGCCTTACACTTGCCTAGCTAGGAGCCTGCCACACACAGGCAGGAGGCCAGTTCCTTTGCAATATATTGGTTTAGCAAGAAATCACCGCAGAACTTGCAAAAGTTTACAGGTATCGATTTAATTGTTGTCCCTGCTTCGTCAGCTGTTGGTTATTTAATGAAAATTCGTCACTTTTAAATGTATTAACTACATTTTGTTCAATATTCTGAAATACGGGACAAATAGGCTTCCCGGGAAGGGTTTGTCGGGACGCCGGGACACAGGTGCAAAATACGGGACAATCCCGGGAAATACGGGACGTCTGGTCACCCTGCTACAATTCCCCCTCATATATTGATAGAGGAGATAAGAAAAATAGCGAACTAGTTCGCTACAATTCCCCCTTGTATATATATATATAGAGGAGATCCGAAAAGTAGTTCGTTACAATTAGACACGCTCTATAATGTATAGGCAGGAGATGAGAAATTGCGAACTAGTTTGCAACAATTTCCTGTTGTGTATATGTAGAGGAGATCCGAAAACTAGCGAACTAGTTCGCTACAATTTGACACGTTGTATAATATATAGAGAAGAGATGAGAAATTGCGAACTAGTTTGCAACAATTTCCTGTTGTGTATATGTAGAGGAGATCCGAAAAATAGCGAACTAGTTCGCTACAGTTTGACACGTCGTATAATATAGACTAATACAACAAGATGGCTACAGATTTCGACGCTTATGTATAAGCGTTGAAGATCGCTATATTTGCCATAGATCTATAAAATACCGAATGGTCCTGCATTGTATTACATCCAGATCCAATGAACAAGGTTATGATATAATCTTGTTCTCGGTTGCATCTCCATGTGAATAAGGTTGACAATGTTTGGCTTATTTTCTCTTTTTCTTTTGGACAAATGCTTGATTTTTTACACTGTAAGTTTCCATTACAGCTTTTCAATTTCATTAACTTGGCTCTTAAGTAATTTTGATTCTTTAAATTATTTTTTCTTTATTGAAAATAGATTAAAAAATGACAATTTTCTTGCCATATTAGTATTACTTTCCACCAATAGAGGGCGTACACAAAAATATGCCAAAAATTCAAGTTTTTGAGCGCTCTTGTGAATACAATAATTTTCTAAGTTACTGATGAAAATTGAATTGCAACTGTATGGAAATTAATTATTTTGGTCACAAAAGTGATATGATTTTTTAAAGTGTGTGCTCTATAGAGCATTGGCATACCATATAGTCCTACCTGTAGATTCCCCACAGGCAGGATGGTAGCAGTGAACCAATGTTCTCAGCCTGGGCCCACTCACACGTATTGCGAGGTTAGTATGGCAGTGAGTCCAAACTTTGCGTGTGTCCTTTCTTTGTGGACCGTCATTAGACCTTATCGCAATTGGCGTTCGTCGCATGAGGGCGTATGTCACCGCAAAGGATAACAGGAATGAAAAGTGAGCAAACGCGGAATCAGCTTTCGGGAAGCCATACAACGCCATATGTTTGGTGTAGTGTCACTCAAAATCCAGTCTTTTTTAAAAGTCTGATTTCTTCGTATTGATATTATTTTGAATACTTGAATGTGGATTTATACAACAATCTTTGTATCATGATTGCACAGCCAAGTATGAATTCAATGCTCACAATATTTTCATATTTTCTAGGGCTAAATTTCGGAAGATTTTGTAGGAAAAGTGAGCATGGTGATTAGGTGTCGGTGCCGATCGACTTTAGAAAAGAACTCGTCGGTGATCCGAAGAGAGCCTGAGGCTATTTTTCCATTAAAGAATATTGATGGGAATCATAATGTAGACCATAATATATTTTATCTCCATTAAATGAGCTAGTTTTTGTTATTTCGGGGGAATTATAGTCCTTTGCAAATCGGGCTTTTGAGTTTTGATCAGTACAATCGAGTGGAGAGACCAAGTACAAAGTATATTTAAAAATAAGCTATAGAGATATATACTAATAACACTAGAGGGCGTACTTCGTCAAATCTCTAAGATTTACGCGTAGGTCTTCACATCCTGCCATGCGCGTACAATACCTACGTATAAGGCATGTATATGGATGAGCACAGAACAGGAAAAAATTATGACATATGAGCGCGAAAGCAAATGGAAAAGCAAAATTGTAAATCGCACTGGATTAAAGTTCAAATCAACAAAGTATCTATCAAAACTGAGGACATAACCGCCTAATAGGGCATAATATATCCTACAAATAATACAGTCTAACGATCCCCAATTGTTTTTGCTTTGGTCATAACATTTCAATGTAATATATATATACGACTTCTATTTTCTGATGATTTGGAAGGGATGAATATTGAAAATAACATGCGGGCCTACATGTAGGCATATCGTTCGATCTAGGTCCTGCAAACATGATCTGGTGTCCAAGTTGACCTCAGAAATTTCATAGGCCCTTTCACAGTTTCACACAAGGTATCGGAAAAAAAAACAGGATTGCATTTTTTTCAAGTATAGTTTCCTAATTACTATGATGCTGATTGCTGATAATTTATTTCTTTACTTTTGATAATTTTTATACTTTATTTTCCTTATACTGTAGTGTAGATCTACACATAGAAATGAAATATAGAATAGGGCCTAACTCCTTTCCCCACAGTGGTTTTAAACATCGATGGCGCATGCATAGTACAATTTTGCAATGAGGAGGCCTAGCAATGGGGTAAAGTGTAGGATGTTTACAGGGTATTATTGACTTGTAATTTGCAAACATATCAATATTTTGGAGAGTAAACAAATTATAATGCATGTTTGACGGCAACATACAATAATTTCACCTTGATTTACTGGAAAGTTTAAACTTGATTCACTCCGGCTGAAATACTATGCAGATCGGCAAACCAGCAAAAATATTCTGTTGATATTATGGTCGGCGTTTGTGATCCTATAATGATTGGACCAATATTATGTGAACAAATCAAGGATAGAATAATAAGAAGGAGAGGAATAAGGAGGAGGAGGAGAAGAGAAGAAAAAGGATGGGAAGACTGAGGATATTTGTTTTAAACTACAAAGATTATTATTGCTAAAGCAATATTTCATTTTCGGTGCCATATAGGCCTGCAGATTTTGGGAATTTATTAATGATTGTTCCTATGAGAAAAAAAATCAACTTCCATGGATTTAAAATAAATCTAGATCGGCTGTGAATGGTAACCAGCCAAATTTTTGATATATTTTTAATCTGTAGGATTAACTTTTAAATCTCAAATGATTTAAATTCAAATGTTTTAACTTGATATGTTTAAATCCTATATGGTTTAAATCTAATCTAATATTCGGCTGGTCACTATTCACAGCCGATCTGGATTTATTGTAAAACCTTGGAATTTAGAATGTACACTGGTGTAACGCCAAGAACAGTAATGAGATACCCTTTATGCTACTTGCTATTATAATAGCGTATAATCAAAGATCAAAACACTAAGTTATACAAATTATTGTACATTAGAAAAATGATTTATTTCATACAAATTAAAGCAAGTTACCTATAGTAGGCCTATATAGAAATTGAAATATTATATCCAACATGAACAAATTGGTCATGAAAACATCAAATGACGTGAATGAATGAAATGTAGAAAAGGACGATGCATTTAAAAGTAGGGAAATCCAGCAGAGAAGATGGGCTAATTCTCTGTCTTGAATTAATTGTCAATCTTTCCATTAATGTTCGTTGTATATTTTTAGTTTTATCTGATATAATAAATATTGTTATCTATTATCTAAAATAGGCATATAAACAGAGAGGTAAATGCAAATATTATATAAGAGAATTCTATCCCAAGAAGTCAGGTATAAATGCCAAATTCACAGCATAATCCCCATTTAATTAATTGAGATGCAATTTGTCATTAATATTTTCGATTGTAATGAGGTTGGATTCTTTTCTTCAAGAAAAAAAGGCTGCGTTACAACGCATGAGCTATGTGTACATCCGGGTACTTCTGCAAATGAAGACCTATCGAGCAATGGACGACCACGCTCTGCGCAATCACAGACGTTAAGTACGCGCGCTTATAACTCTGCACTCTAGCATAATTAGTATACGTCTCTATGATATATATGTGTGTACTTTATGATAAATTAAGTTGGAGCAATAAATACCTAATGCACTTAATCAGTTGTCAATCCAATTGTTTTAGTTCTTGATAGATTTGTTAAAAATAAATCTAATTAGTAAAATACAAAAGAACAAATGGGGATATGACATCATGAGCCCACCTAATGAATATTCATAAAGACATGCCTAGAACTGTTTCACCGGAATACTTTTTTGTTACCCAATTTTGACCAAATTTCCAGCATTTTGCTCTGTGAATTTTACTATATTTATGGTCCTTGTACAGTCTAGCCCAATCTCCCATACCCACTGGCTTTGCTACACTGTCGTTTGCTCCAGACCAGCAACTTTCTGCTTTGGACTCCAAACCGTGTTTGCATTGTATTTCCTTTTCATTTTTTTCGTTTGCATAATTTTTGTCAAAATTGGTCAACACGTTACGACGCAGTGGCCATTGAAAGTTGAAGGTCACGCCCATTTTTGTCAAAACAAGGAGAAAAGGGCGGGCCGTAGCGCGAGAACCGACCGACCGATTGGACTAATTTGTTTTGTGCTTGGGCCATGAGGAATTTTATGTGTACCAAATTACAACAAATTCTGAGACGGTCGGGTGCAACCACTGGGTGAATCCAGATGGAATGACCCTAATACTTTATATGGTATATGTATACAATATATTGGTAACAGTGATACATTGCAATCTGTATTGATAGCTCGACCAGATAACTGATATTGATTAGTCAGTACTGATGACTCACACAACAATGTATTGGACAGTGATTAGAAAACCAGTAAACCACAGCTGAAGGATTTAAAGTGTAATACAATAGATTTATACTTCTCACTCATGGCCTTGATCGAAAACATTATAAACTTTTTGTGAAGATCAGGAAAATTATTAAATATGCATGCAATATTTACATGTTATTGTATTTCAGTGACTAAAGTCTTGTTTCAATGATGCGATAATGTCTCACCCTGTCCAATAGTCTAGACTGTTCTGTCCTCATCAGAGATTATCACCCCCCCCCCCCTCTATTCCACAACTAATTTTGTTTGATGGGGGCACCAAAACTTTCTTTGGACTTAATGTAGAATCACTGAAATAATTTCTATTGCAATTTGTCAGAGTGTTCTTTAATAATGAATGAACTGTCACCATTATCCATGTTACTACATATGTTCTTATTTATAGATTTGAAAGAATCCCTTATACCCAAACCCCCTCACTACTTGGTATGCATCAATCCATTCAGTGGTAAAGGTAAATCACATCAACTCTTTAAGAATGAAGTCAAGCCTATACTCAAAGAAGCTGGAATCACCTTCAAAGAAATCATTACAGGTAAGAATATCTGGAAAGTATAACAGAATTTGATGTGGAAGTTTTAAAAAAAATTGAAGAATTTCAATTTTGTTAATATTCACAACAATTTTATCAAATTTGTTTTCCATAATAAGACTGCGCCAATAATTCTGAAATCTCAGGTTAAATTTCAATATAGGTATTGCTTTTGATTCAGAAAATGTACTTATCTAGAAATGGCATATCAATTCATTTCCTCTGTTTCTGTCTCTGTTTCTCCCTCCCTCTCTCTCTCTCTCTCTCTCTGATCTATGGTTAACATCATGATTACACTGACCATTGTTTTGTTTTCATCACAACAGAAAGGAAAGGTCATGGTCATGAGTTGGCAGTTAATCTAGATCTGAATCAGTACAATGGTGTCATCATTGTTTCTGGTGATGGGCTGGTATATGAGGTGAGAAATTGCCACTTGGTCTACTACCACTTAGTCTAATTCTAAAATAGTTTGTCTACAAGTAGTTCATAACCTTACCATTTGGTTTAATTGTCATTATGCTGCTTTGTAAGTAAGGCTGTAGTGCTGTGCTCATTTCGTCTGATATCTAATTGATATAACAACACTTAGTCTATGAAAACCATTTTTGGGGGCAAAGTGTATGTTAATAACTAGACAGGTCATCTGGTCATTAGATAAATGGAAATTTGATGAAGTGATGGTTGGACCAAATGGTAATTAGACCAAATTGCTAGTTGACCAAGTGGGTTTAGCCATGATGAGTTTAAGAAATATGATGATTATACCATCTGCTAGTAGACCAAGTGGGTTTAGCCATGATGGTATTAGACCATCTGCTAGTAGACCAAGTGGGATTAGCAATGATGGAATTATATGATCTGAGAATTAGACCATCTACTATTAGACCAAGTGGGTTTAGCCATGATGGTTTTACACGATCTGAGAATTAGACCATCTGCTAGTAGACCAAGTGGGATTAGCCATGGTGGTATTTGACGATCTGAGAATTAGAACATCTACTAGTAGACCAAGTGGGTTTAGCCGTGATGGAATTAGACGATTTGAGAATTAGAACATCTACTAGTAGACCAAGTGGGTTTAGCCATGATGGAATTAGACGATCTGAGAATTAGAACATCTACTAGTAGACCAAGTGGGTTAAGCCATGGTGGTATAAGACCATCTGAGAATTAGACCATCTGCTATTAGACCAAGTGGGTTTAGCCATGATGGTATTAGACCATCGGAGAATTAGACCATCTACTATTAGACCAAGTGGGTTTAGCCATGATGGAATTAGACGATCTGAGAATTAGAACATCTACTAGTAGACCAAGTGGGTTTAGCCATGATGGAATTAGATGATCTGAGAATTAGACCATCTACTAGTAGACCAAATGGGTTTGGCCATGATGGTATTAGACCATCTGAGAATTAGACCATCTACTATTAGACCAAGTGGGTTTAGCCATGATGGAATTAGATGATCTGAGAATTAGACCATCTACTCGTAAACCAAGTGGGTTTAGCCGTGATGGTATTAGACGATCTGAGAATTAAACCATCTGCTAGTAGACTAAGTGGGTTTAGCCATGGTGGTATTAGACGATCTGAGAATTAGAACATCTACTAGTAGACCAAGTGGGTTTAGCCATGATGGTATTAGACGATCTGAGAATTAGAACATCTACTAGTAGACCAAGTGGGTTTAGCCATGATGGAATTAGACGATCTGAGAATTAGAACATCTACTAGTAGACCAAGTGGGTTTAGCCATGATGGAATTAGATGATCTGAGAATTAGACCATCTACTAGTAGACCAAGTGGGTTTGGCCATGATGGTATTAGACCATCTGAGAATTAGACCATCTACTATTAGACCAAGTGGGTTTAGCCATGATGGAATTAGATGATCTGAGAATTAGACCATCTACTAGTAAACGAAGTGGGTTTAGCCGTGATGGTATTAGACGATCTGAGAATTAGACCATCTGCTAGTAGACCAAGTGGGTTTAGCCATGGTGGTATTAGACGATCTGAGAATTAGAACATCTACTAGTAGACCAAGTGGGTTTAGCCATGATGGAATTAGACGATCTGAGAATTAGAACATCTACTAGTAGAATAAGTGGGTTTAGCCATGATGGAATTAGACGATCTGAGAATTAGAACATCTACTAGTAGACCAAGTGGGTTAAGCCTTGTTGGTATTAGATGATCTGAGAATTAGACCATCTGCTAGTAGACCAAGTGAGTTTAGCCATGATGGTATTAGACGATCTGAGAATTAGACCATCTACTATTAGACCAAGTGGGTTTAGCCATGATGGAATTAGACGATCTGAGAATTAGACCATCTACTAGTAGACCAAGTGGGTTTAGCCATGATGGTATTAGACGATCTGAGAATTAGACTATCTGCTAGTAGACCAAGTGGGTTTAGCCATGGTGGTATTAGACGATCTGAGAATTAGAACATCTACTAGTAGACCAAGTGGGTTTAGCCATGATGGAATTAGACGATCTGAGAATTAGAACATCTACTAGTAGACCAAGTGGGTTTAGCCATGATGGAATTAGACGATCTGAGAATTAGAACATCTACTAGTAGACCAAGTGGGTTTAGCCATGATGGAATTAGACGATCTGAGAATTAGACCATCTACTAGTAGACCAAGTGGGTTTAGCCATGATGGAATTAGACGATCTGAGAATTAGAACATCTACTAGTAGACCAAGTGGGTTTAGCCATGATGGAATTAGACGATCTGAGAATTAGAACATCTACTAGTAGACCAAGTGGGTTTAGCCATGATGGAATTAGACGATCTGAGAATTAGACCATCTACTAGTAGACCAAGTGGGTTTAGCCATGATGGAATTAGACGATCTGAGAATTAGAACATCTACTAGTAGACCAAGTGGGTTTAGCCATGATGGAATTAGACGATCTGAGAATTAGAATATCAACTAGTAGACCAAGTAAGTTTAGCAATGATGGAATTAGACGATCTGAGAATTAGACCATCTACTAGTAGACAAAGCGGGTTTAGCCATGATGGAATTAGACGATCTGAGAATTAGAACATCTACTAGTAGACCAAGTGGGTTTAGCCATGATGGAATTAGACGATCTGAGAATTAGACCATCTACTAGTAGACCAAGTGGGTTTAGCCATGATGGAATTAGATGATCTGAGAATTAGACCATCTACTAGTAGACCAAGTGGGTTTGGCCATGATGGTATTAGACCATCTGAGAATTAGACCATCTACTATTAGACCAAGTGGGTTTAGCCATGATGGAATTAGATGATCTGAGAATTAGACCATCTACTAGTAAACGAAGTGGGTTTAGCCGTGATGGTATTAGACGATCTGAGAATTAGACCATCTGCTAGTAGACCAAGTGGGTTTAGCCATGGTGGTATTAGACGATCTGAGAATTAGAACATCTACTAGTAGACCAAGTGGGTTTAGCCATGATGGAATTAGACGATCTGAGAATTAGAACATCTACTAGTAGAATAAGTGGGTTTAGCCATGATGGAATTAGACGATCTGAGAATTAGAACATCTACTAGTAGACCAAGTGGGTTAAGCCTTGTTGGTATTAGATGATCTGAGAATTAGACCATCTGCTAGTAGACCAAGTGAGTTTAGCCATGATGGTATTAGACGATCTGAGAATTAGACCATCTACTATTAGACCAAGTGGGTTTAGCCATGATGGAATTAGACGATCTGAGAATTAGACCATCTACTAGTAGACCAAGTGGGTTTAGCCATGATGGTATTAGACGATCTGAGAATTAGACTATCTGCTAGTAGACCAAGTGGGTTTAGCCATGGTGGTATTAGACGATCTGAGAATTAGAACATCTACTAGTAGACCAAGTGGGTTTAGCCATGATGGAATTAGACGATCTGAGAATTAGAACATCTACCAGTAGACCAAGTGGGTTTAGCCATGATGGAATTAGACGATCTGAGAATTAGAACATCTACTAGTAGACCAAGTGGGTTTAGCCATGATGGAATTAGACGATCTGAGAATTAGACCATCTACTAGTAGACCAAGTGGGTTTAGCCATGATGGAATTAGACGATCTGAGAATTAGAACATCTACTAGTAGACCAAGTGGGTTTAGCCATGATGGAATTAGACGATCTGAGAATTAGAACATCTACTAGTAGACCAAGTGGGTTTAGCCATGATGGAATTAGACGATCTGAGAATTAGACCATCTACTAGTAGACCAAGTGGGTTTAGCCATGATGGAATTAGACGATCTGAGAATTAGAACATCTACTAGTAGACCAAGTGGGTTTAGCCATGATGGAATTAGACGATCTGAGAATTAGAATATCAACTAGTAGACCAAGTAAGTTTAGCAATGATGGAATTAGACGATCTGAGAATTAGACCATCTACTAGTAGACAAAGCGGGTTTAGCCATGATGGAATTAGACCATCTGCTAGTAGACCAAGTGGGTTTAGCCATGATGGAATTAGACGATCTGAGAATTAGACCATCTACTAGTAGACCAAGTGGGTTTAGCCAGGATGTTATTTGACGATATGAGAGTTAGACCATCTACTAGTAGACCAAGAGGGTTTAGCCATGATGTATTAGACGATCTGAGAATTAGACCCTCTACTATTAGACCAAGTCGGTTTAGCCATGATGGTATTAGACGATCTGAGAATTAGACTATCTGCTAGTAGACCAAGTGGGTTTAGCCATGGTGGTATTAGACGATCTGAGAATTAGAACATCTACTAGTAGACCAAGTGGGTTTAGCCATGATGGAATTAGATGATCTGAGAATTAGAACATCTACTAGTAGACCAAGTGGGTTTAGCCATGATGGAATTAGACGATCTGAGAATTAGAACATCTACTAGTAGACCAAGTGGGTTTAGCCATGATGGAATTAGACGACCTGAGAATTAGAATATCAACTAGTAGACCAAGTAAGTTTAGCCATGATGGAATTAGACGATCTGAGAATTAGACCATCTACTAGTAGACCAAGTGGGTTTAGCCATGATGGTATTGGACCATCTGAGAATTAGACCATCTACTATTAGACCAAGTGGGTTTAGCCATGATGGAATTAGACGATCTGAGAATTAGACCATCTACTAGTAGACCAAATGGGTTTAGCCAGGATGTTATTTGACGATATGAGAATTAGACCATCTACTATTAGACCAAGTGGGTTTAGCCATGATGGAATTAGACGATCTGAGAATTAGACCATCTACTAGTAGACCAAATGGGTTTAGCCAGGATGTTATTTGACGATATGAGAATTAGACCATCTACTAGTAGACCAAGAGGGTTTAGCCATGATGTATTAGACGATCTGAGAATTAGACCCTCTACTATTAGACCAAGTCGATTTAGCCATGATGGTATTAGACGATCTGAGAATTAGACTATCTGCTAGTAGACCAAGTGGGTTTAGCCATGGTGCTATTAGACGATCTGAGAATTAGAACATCTACTAGTAGACCAAGTGGGTTTAGCCATGATGGAATTAGACGATCTGAGAATTAGAACATCTACTAGTAGACCAAGTGGGTTTAGCCATGATGGAATTAGACGATCTGAGAATTAGAACATCTACTAGTAGACCAAGTGGGTTTAGCCATGATGGAATTAGACGATCTGAGAATTAGAATATCAACTAGTAGACCAAGTAAGTTTAGCCATGATGGAATTAGACGATCTGAGAATTAGACCATCTACTAGTAGACCAAGTGGGTTTAGCCATGATGGAATTAGACCATCTGCTAGTAGACCGAGTGGGTTTAGCCATGATGGTATTAGACCATCTGAGAATTAGACCATCTACTATTAGACCAAGTGGGTTTAGCCATGATGGAATTAGACGATCTGAGAATTAGACCAAGTACTAGTAGACCAAGAGGGTTTAGCCATGATGTATTAGACGATCTGAGAATTAGACCCTCTACAATTAGACCAAGTCGGTTTAGCCATGATGGTATTAGACGATCTGAGAATTAGACCATCTACTATTAGACCAAGTGGGTGAAGCCATGATGGAATTGACCATCTGCTAGTAGACCAAGTAGGTTTAGCCATGATGGTATTTGACGATCTGAGAATTAGACCATCTACTAGTAGACCAAGTGGGTTTAGCCATGATGGAATTAGACGATCTGAGAATTAGAACATCTACTAGTAGACCAAGTGGGTTTAGCCATGATGGAATTAGACGATCTGAGAATTAGAATATCAACTAGTAGACCAAGTAAGTTTAGCAATGATGGAATTAGACGATCTGAGAATTAGACCATCTACTAGTAGACAAAGCGGGTTTAGCCATGATGGAATTAGACCATCTGCTAGTAGACCAAGTGGGTTTAGCCATGATGGAATTAGATGATCTGAGAATTAGACCATCTACTAGTAGACAAAGCGGGTTTAGCCATGATGGAATTAGACCATCTGCTAGTAGACCAAGTGGGTTTAGCCATGATGGAATTAGATGATCTGAGAATTAGACCATCTACTAGTAGACCAAGTGGGTTTAGCCATGATGGAATTAGACGATCTGAGAATTAGACCATCTACTAGTAGACCAAGTGGGTTTAGCCATGATGGAATTAGACGATCTGAGAATTAGAACATCTACTAGTAGACCAAGTGGGTTTAGCCATGATGGAATTAGACGATCTGAGAATTAGAATATCAACTAGTAGACCAAGTAAGTTTAGCAATGATGGAATTAGACGATCTGAGAATTAGACCATCTACTAGTAGACAAAGCGGGTTTAGCCATGATGGAATTAGACCATCTGCTAGTAGACCAAGTGGGTTTAGCCATGATGGAATTAGACGATCTGAGAATTAGACCATCTACTAGTAGACCAAGTGGGTTTAGCCAGGATGTTATTTGACGATATGAGAGTTAGACCATCTACTAGTAGACCAAGAGGGTTTAACCATGATGTATTAGACGATCTGAGAATTAGACCCTCTACTATTAGACCAAGTCGGTTTAGCCATGATGGTATTAGACGATCTGAGAATTAGACTATCTGCTAGTAGACCAAGTGGGTTTAGCCATGGTGGTATTAGACGATCTGAGAATTAGAACATCTACTAGTAGACCAAGTGGGTTTAGCCATGATGGAATTAGATGATCTGAGAATTAGAACATCTACTAGTAGACCAAGTGGGTTTAGCCATGATGGAATTAGACGATCTGAGAATTAGAACATCTACTAGTAGACCAAGTGGGTTTAGCCATGATGGAATTAGACGACCTGAGAATTAGAATATCAACTAGTAGACCAAGTAAGTTTAGCCATGATGGAATTAGACGATCTGAGAATTAGACCATCTACTAGTAGACCAAGTGGGTTTAGCCATGATGGTATTAGACCATCTGAGAATTAGACCATCTACTATTAGACCAAGTGGGTTTAGCCATGATGGAATTAGACGATCTGAGAATTAGACCATCTACTAGTAGACCAAATGGGTTTAGCCAGGATGTTATTTGACGATATGAGAATTAGACCATCTACTATTAGACCAAGTGGGATTAGCCATGATGGAATTAGACGATCTGAGAATTAGACCATCTACTAGTAGACCAAATGGGTTTAGCCAGGATGTTATTTGACGATATGAGAATTAGACCATCTACTAGTAGACCAAGAGGGTTTAGCCATGATGTATTAGACGATCTGAGAATTAGACCCTCTACTATTAGACCAAGTCGATTTAGCCATGATGGTATTAGACGATCTGAGAATTAGACTATCTGCTAGTAGACCAAGTGGGTTTAGCCATGGTGCTATTAGACGATCTGAGAATTAGAACATCTACTAGTAGACCAAGTGGGTTTAGCCATGATGGAATTAGACGATCTGAGAATTAGAACATCTACTAGTAGACCAAGTGGGTTTAGCCATGATGGAATTAGACGATCTGAGAATTAGAACATCTACTAGTAGACCAAGTGGGTTTAGCCATGATGGAATTAGACGATCTGAGAATTAGAATATCAACTAGTAGACCAAGTAAGTTTAGCCATGATGGAATTAGACGATCTGAGAATTAGACCATCTACTAGTAGACCAAGTGGGTTTAGCCATGATGGAATTAGACCATCTGCTAGTAGACCGAGTGGGTTTAGCCATGATGGTATTAGACCATCTGAGAATTAGACCATCTACTATTAGACCAAGTGGGTTTAGCCATGATGGAATTAGACGATCTGAGAATTAGACCAAGTACTAGTAGACCAAGAGGGTTTAGCCATGATGTATTAGACGATCTGAGAATTAGACCCTCTACTATTAGACCAAGTCGGTTTAGCCATGATGGTATTAGACGATCTGAGAATTAGACCATCTACTATTAGACCAAGTGGGTGAAGCCATGATGGAATTGACCATCTGCTAGTAGACCAAGTAGGTTTAGCCATGATGGTATTTGACGATCTGAGAATTAGACCATCTACTATTAGACCAAGTGGGTTAAGCCATGATGGAATTAGACCATCTGCTAGTAGACCAAGTAGGTTTAGCCATGATGGTATTTGACGATCTGAGAATTAGACCATCTGCTAGACCAAGTGAATACAAATTGATAGTTTATCCCAATTTGAACAAACATTGAATGAAAGTTTTTATAAACTGCAGTGGTGAAACATCCACAAACTTAAGATTTTGATCCTTATGCAAATTGAACATTTGTAAAAAAAAATTATTTACTTCAAGATTTTTGACTGCACACTTTGGTCTTCTTCAGGGATATGATCCATCTGATCACCACCAGAAGTGACGCATCGGCAAAGAATTGCGTCATAAACTCTGTCACGATTCAACAAAGGTTAATGGGCCTTTATGTAGATGGCTTTCCTCACTCCTCCCTGTGTATTGCAAAACTCCAGACAACATGAGCTTGGGTGACAATGTTACAAAAATCTAGTTTATGTGAACGTTCTATTTCCCCTATGTGACAAGTTCAAAGCTTGAATCAACAAGTAATGTGAGAGAGGTGGTCAATATTTATGTGCCTATTTTTATCGTTTTCTTTCTCATCAGTTCATCAATGGGTTTGGAGAGAGACCAGACAGAGAAGAAGCATTTAAGATGCCAATTGGTATTATCCCAGGTGGTTCTGGAAATGCTCTATGTTCAGCGATTTTGTCAACCAGAGGGTAAGCCAATGTACTTTTTAGGAACTCATATTGCTTCAGAAATTCTTAGGATGAACAAAACATAGGCTAAATCCCTCTCCCCTATTTTTTTTCGTGAAAAATCTTATAATACAAGTCATGAAGAGCTTTATAGCTTGAGCAACTTTGTAGACCAAGTATGTGACACCTGGATACGCAGTCCCGAAGTTACACAACATTTCATTACTTTAATTTTATTGATTAAAAATATAATTTCTATGATCAAAATAGTGTCACCAACAAGTTTCACTGAAAACCTACAGTATATTAAAGCCTGCTCACATTTGCATTTTAGCAGCACATTGCTATGATGGCCAAATACATAATTATATGAGGAAAATATCATCTTTTTATAAAACCATTTTGTTTCTTTAATTCAGTGATTCTGTCATGAAGAATATAGTGTGCCATGCTGCTGTTGCTATTGTCAAGGGTCAGGCTTACCCAAAGGACCTGGTACGAATCGAGACCAACCATCAAACAGTCCTTTCATTTCTATCTGTAGCTTGGGGTCTCATTGCTGACATTGACATCGAGAGTGAACGATTCCGCTTCCTTGGCGGAACAAGATTTGCAGTTGGGACAGTTCAAAGGATTTTGTTTCTCCGTAAGTATCCTGGGCGACTGTCATTTCTTCCTATCAAAGACGAGTCCAAGTATCGTCATCTCTGGCAAATAGAAGACAAGAAACTTACTAGTGCTCAGGATGTCAATGTGGACAAATGCCAACAGAGGGAGCAAGAAGATGGCAAGGTACAGCCAGAGGTTGGCAGGAACCGTAATTCCAACCAGAATGCAAATGCCAGTTTGTCCAATGAAGGTGCTGCTGCTGCTGTATTGGATGATATGAGTGAATCAGTGATGCCATCCTTAGATGAACAGGTGCCTTCATACTGGACAGTCATTCAAGGTGATTTTGTTTGTGTTCTTATCTCATACATCTCTCACATATCCAATGATTTTATCAACCATCCTGGTCGGGCAATGGATGAAGGTGTCATAATGCTACAGTATATGGACGTCAGCACAAACCGCAAGAAACTCATTGGTACCTTAGATAAATTCAAGACTGGAGAGTTTATGAAAGAGGAATTTATTGTATCAAGAGTTGTGAAGGCTTTCAGACTTGAGCCACTTACTAAAGATGGTATCTTGACTGTAGATGGAGAGAGAGTCAAGTATAGTCCAATTCAAGGAACATTGACAACATTTAAATGCCACTGTATAATGTAACAACTCACCTATTCTCTTTAGACTATAACTACCATGTACACAATTCAGAATTTATAATAGTCTAAACTTGTTTGATCCAGAGTACAATGTATGTAGGCATTTTATATGATATGTGAATATTAATACAAGTATATCAGTATTACAGTGTACCGTATGTGTTTCTGGGAATGCCTTGCTTTGATATTGTCTGTTTTGTGCTGACCAGGTAATTTGATTTAAGCTCATTGAGACAAAAATCTTTTGCATTATGTTTGTATGAAAACTCAAGACAAAGACACCAGTTTTCATTTTAGAATAATCAATAGGAATTATGAGAAATGCTGAGCTCTCAAACTGTTTAGCCAGTACAATAATTCTGATTGCTGGAGAATAACTATATGCTTTGATTTTCAATACAACATGACAGGGTACTTGCCTTGCCCCAAGGCCAAATGAAATAAATATAAATGTGCAAAGGCTCTACTGTTCACATTATAGCTAGCATACTAGTATCATTTTACATGTACCTGTAATGATTGCATACAAATATTAACTTGGGCTTTGCCAATTTACTATTATTGACACCTGAAGCAGACTGAAGCTTTGCTATAATAGGGACGGTCAGTGCAACGCACTATACCACTTGCTCATAACCTTGGACAGCGTTAAGGAAATTTTTGAATGGCTTCCTGAATCACCTACTAAAAAACAACTAAATATTCTGATGAAATTAAAAGAGAGCCCCGCAGAAGACATGTCATGCTAGATGTCTTTCCGGCTGCCATCCAAGTTGCCAAGGAATATGTGTAAATTTGTGTGGTTTAAAGACAAATTGTCGTTAGCAGTCAAAGGTTGGTTCAGTATGCATGATCTTCTTAATGGGAATTAGGAATCTCCATTTAGCAATTCTTGGTTTGAAGGGCAAGTATCTAAATAAAAGTATATTGAAGCACCAAATCTTCTCACTCTGCAGGGTGATCGAGGTGCAAAGAGAGTTGAGAAGAAAATAGAAAGGTTTTCAGCAGATATTTGTCTCGATTGCATAGCAGAAATGGGCCCCGTCTTACAAAGAGTTGGGATTGATCCATTCAAATGTCAACTGTATGGAAATCCATCCATAGGCCTACCCTAATATTTTCCCCAAGAAATTTGCACAATCTTCTTAGAAAACAAAGAAAATACCACTGAATCTCCAAGAGAACGATGAATGTAGGATCATATCTAGAAAATATTTTGAGCAAATTTGCATTTTAGATGTTGACATTGCTGGCCATACATAATTATGGCTGATTGAATCAATCGCAACTCTTTGTAAGACGGGGCCCAGTATTGTATGCACCGCTTTTCAAACGGTGACGTTATTAACATTAAAATCTTAATCAAGGTTAAGTTTTTGTCTCACCTGCGAAGCAAAGTGAGACTATAGGCGCCGCTTTTCCGACGGCGGCGGCGACGGCGGCGGCGTCAACATCAAATCATAACCTGAGGTTAAGTTTTTGAAATGACGTCATAACTTAGCAAGTATATGGACCTAGTTAATAAAACTTGGCCATAAGGTTAATCAAGTATTACTGAACATCCTATTAGAGTTTCATGTCACATGACCAAGGTCAAAGGTCATTTAGGGTCAATGAACTTAGACCATGTTGGAGGAATCAACATCGAAATCTTAACCTGAGGTTAAGTTTTTGAAATGTCATCATAACTTAGAAAATATATGGACCTAGTTCATGAAACTTGGACATAAGGTTAATCAAGTATCACTGAACATCCTGCATGAGTTTCACGTCACATGACCAAGGTCAAAGGTCATTTAGGGTCAATGAACTTTGGCCGAATTGGGGATATCTATTGAATTGAATTGAATTAAAAAGGTTTTATTCAAAATAATTGCACGTTGCAGCCAAAAGGCTGAATTGTGTACAATTTACAGGTATATACATGTATAAATAGGTGATTTAAAAACATCAAAACTTGAAATGATTAAGAGAATATAATGCAACTTAACAAAAGAACAAATAGAAGACTGAAAGGTGGTGGTGGTGGAAGAATGCCCATTGACAAACATCGCCACTCAAATTCAAACAATAAAAACATAGATTTAAGCAAGTAACAAAAGAACTAAAGACAGGAGGGTGTCCGGGGACGAGCGAGCAGTCAAGTTCAATGCACAGCTCCAGCCAGGGAATGCCAATCCCTCAACAACACCATTCAACCTGGGCAATGGAATTGGTTATTCAAATCCATCGCTCAGGCGGAACTTAGGGTCAGCTAACCCCACTGGAGCTATGCATTAATAGGACCGACAAACAATCTCTTACAAAAAAAAAAACATTCACATTCATAGCACACTCATTCATCCAACAACCATAAGCATGTTAAATCAAACAACTGCACCCACCAACCCAGCAGTCACCCCTCACACCTTGCACTCATTAAGCATACAGATAAAAAAAAAGAAAGAACCAAGGGGGGGGGGTGAGTGGTCGCCCGTCCCAAGAAACCGTCCTGCTCAATCCTGAGAACGATTACTTAAAATTTGAAGAATGACGCAGTTTGTGAAATAACACATCTTCCACCACATGAGAAATCTTAATTAAAATGAGTAAAATATTGGCATAAAAAACATTGTTTCCCTTTAGTTGTTACAATGTGAAATACATGCATTAAAATCATGACTAATAAAAACCTGTAAACCTATTCAATTGTGTTTGAGTTTAAAAAGTTCTAAAAATTGTAAAATTTCCATCTGAAGCTTGTGAGCTAATAATAATAACAAATTAGTATTAGGCGCGATATATTAGCAAAACACAACTTGCACAGTAGATGTTTGTAGACCTATGTATATCAACCGGGTAACTACAGCTATATCAAGGAACTCTAACTTATTTCAAGTTAGCGTTTAATAAATTTATAAAGTAAGGTAATGGGCTGTTTTGGAAACGTTTGGTTTTACAATGAAACTGATGATATTTAAGTCTTTTCCTCAATGAGTAATCAACATCGTTGTTCATAGGTAGCCAATGGTTACAAAGTGGGCTGTTGGCAAGGGATACAGCAAAGTTCATACACAATTGTTTTCGTCTTTCAGATAAAGATTGTAAAGAACACACTTCTAAAGCATCAGTATAATTAGTGTATTTTTCACCGAGCATAATTTTGCATGCTCTTGACTGAATACGTTCTAAACAGGAAACTTGGTTTTGTGTTAGGTTTCCGTTAAAAACCGGTACTCCATAATCCAAAATTGGCCTAATGTAACCCTTATATACTGTTATTAAATCGCATAGTGGTAATTTATACGTTTTGAGACAACGAAGCATATAGAGCTTTTTATTACTTCGACATAAAAGGTCTGATATATGACTTTCCCATTTCAAGTCAGACTGAACAATTATACCTAGTATTTTAGCTTTTTGCACTGTTCTCAAGCATTCATTTCCAATAAAAATACAATTTTGATCAACAATATTTCTAGAGAAAATTATATGCATGCACTGACATTTAGATGGATTAAGTGTCATATTATTGCTAACGGACCACTGGTCGAATTCAGAGAGCACGTTTGGTAATTTGGATGGTTGAAATTGTTTGCGACTTTCAACTAGTGTGAGGTCATCAACATATTTAAAATATGGAACTTGGGATTTTATACATGCATCATTTATCATTATTAGAAAGAGAATAGGCCCAAGTTTTGTACCTTGAGCTACACCTGCATGTGATGCTGACCAATCTGAAAACTGACCAAGGTATTTGACTCGTTGTTGTCGATTTTCGAGGAAGTCCAAAATCCAAGAAATAAGACATGGTCTAACTTCGAGGTTAAGTAATTTTTGTTGAATTCCCATCATAACTTTGAAAGTTTATGGATCTGATTCATGAAACTTGGACATAATAGTAATCAAGCATCACTGAAAATTTTGTGCAAGTTTCAGGTCTCATGATTAAGGTCAAAGGTCATTTAGGGTCAATGAACTTTGGCCGAATCGGGGGTATCTGTTGAATTACCATCATAACTTTGAAAGTTTATTGGTCTAGTTCATTAAACTTGGACATTAGAGTAATCAGGTATCACTGAACATCCTGTACGCGTTTCAGGTCACATGACCGAGGTCAAAGGTCAATGAACTTTGGCCGAATTGGGTGTATCTGTTGAATTACCATCATAACTTTGAAAGTTTATGGATCTGATTCATGAAACTTGTACATAAGAGTAATCAAGTATCACTGAACATCCTGTTCGAGTTTCAGGTCACATGATCAAGGTCAAAGGTCATGTAAGGTCAATGAACTTTGGCCATGTTGGGGTTTTTTGTTGAATAACCATCATATCTCTGTAAGTTTATTGGTCTAGTTCATAAAAAAGGGAAATAAGAGTAACAATGTATCACTGAACATCTTGTGCGAGTTAGAGTAGTATTCAAAGTGAGCACTGCTGCTATATTGAACTGCATGATGCAGGTGAGACGGCCAGAGGCATTCCACTTGTTTAATTGTGGTAACGCAAATGGTTTAAAGATGCAGGGGATTATAAAGTTTGTTGGTCATGTGCGAGCAACCTCCAGATAATACGATTTGTATTGGGGGAGATGTCATTTTTAATAAGAGCTTCTGCTGGTAATAAAAATAGAAATAATACTAACGATGATCATAATAATCCCAAACGATGAACATAATAAAAATGGTGATAAATCATAAAGAATATAAATGTTAATAAAATTTTATTGATCGTTACGCCTAGTGTTAACAATGTTAATCCTTTTTTCATAATTACAAAAAATGCTCAGATCTGTTAACTCTTATGTGGGGGGTTGTGGCCCAGTGGATTAGTCTTCTGACTATGAAACAGAGGGTCGTAGGTTCGAATCCCAACGCGTAATTTCCTTCAACAAGAAATGTATCCACACTGTGCCGCACTCACCCGGGTGAATGGGTACCCGGTATGAAGAAATTAATTAAATGCCTTCCTCTGGGCGCCTAGGCAGCCCAGCTAAAGCCATAGTAATAATGATAGCAGGGCCCACTGGGAGAACAGTTTTCAGAACTGAAGTGGCTTCCCTTGTAAATAATATCATTATTAATATTATTACTATTATTAATTATTATTATTATTGTTATTATTATTATTATTATTGACATCATCACTTCTTATTAGGCCTACATGAAATTTCCAAAGTTTAAGCTCATGATTCGCTCGCAATATCTCACAAGGATGGCCTTTTAACAGTAGCGAGTTTTATAACTTCAGATTAGATTTTGTTCCGAACCACATGCTTGCTACACTTTCTCGCGAAAACTGAAAACCTAAATACATATCTTATCAATAAAAAATCAATGAAAAAAAACTTTGCTCAACTTAATTACTACAAAACACACAACTTAACACAGATGATAATCTCATGGTGAAAATATCCATATTTTCAACAAAGAGTATAGCTCGTGCTTCGTGCTCATGTTATTAAAAAAGGGCTGATAACATTATTACATATTTACTTTACTTCATAGGAATAAAGCTAATTATTAGCTATTAGGACTACCCTTTCAAAGAAAGAAACAAACAAAAATAAACTTTATCGGGGGAAATTATGGATGAAAACATTTCGCCCCCCCCCCATTGGCGAAAGTTGGATCCGCCGGGGGGGGGTAGTAGCTAGGGGGCACTTGTACTCCTAAAATAAATAACAGGGAAATGAAATTCCCTTTTTCAAAATAAATACTCTTTTCAAAGTATACAGTTTATATTAATTTTCAGGAGAAGCTCTTATTAAAAAATGACATCCCCTTCAATACAAATCTTATAAGCTGGAGGTTACCTGCACGCGACCATCACACTTAATCCCCTGCATCTTTAAACCATTTGCTTGGGCAGCTATTGCTCAGGTAAGATCGAAGTTAATCGTATGCTTGATCCAGGCGCCTATTCTTAAGTCAATACATGCTTTGGCCACAACACACACATGTATCATCGTTAGTTATTTTATCATTGCATAATATCTTGTTATCTTGCAAGGACAACACCATTCTTGTTACCAAAATGAATTAATTTCATTTTCGGAAATACGAACCTTATTTACTTTTCGGATTAATGAACCTTATTTCGTTTTCGGATTAACGAACCTTCGGAACAACGAACCTTATTTCATTTTCGGATTAACGAACCTTCGGAACAACAAACCTTATTTCGTTTTCGGATTATCGAACCTTCGGAACAACGAACCTTATTTCGTTTTCGGAATTACGCCACAAATGTTCGGATTAACGAACCCTTTTTCGTTTTCGGATTAACGAACATCGAGGTATAGGCAATTTACGTGCTTCGGAATTACGAACCTTCGGAATAAAGAGCCTTCGGAATTACGAAGTGTAACCGGCAAAATTGCCCAAACGGCACCTTTGGGCAACCAAGCTGAATTTGTTCTAGGACCCCATAGGAACACGAATCAAGAAAAAACTTCATTGGAAAGAACATTTCTAGGTTCGGAAAATGTCAAATCGACTAATGTGTGACTAAGGATCTTTCTCTGCAAATTTTTGACATTTTGGGAGATAACAAGAGAACCAGATGTAGAGGATGGTAGAGACTTCTTGGGTATTATTTATTGATAAAAAAAATTGATATAAGAACCAGTCTGAATTTAATTCAGTTCAGGTTTATTGCAAAATACATGAATGGTAGTCAAAGACTGAATTGTACATGTTTAACAACACCAAATATAAAAATAATTATTAAGATTAACAATAAATTTACAATTAAAATTACAAATGTGCAGTTAAACAGGATTAAAAAAAGAATCCATAACACAATATTGCACAGATATCACACAAATTACAAACTTATTACCATGGTACTTGTTTAATAATCTTTGTCCGATTTGGAAGACCAGATATTCTAGAATCTTTGGTTTTACATTATATTTATTTGTATGTTGTAAATGGAAAGCATTAGTTTGTAGTGGAGGTAACCGGTTTTTCTACAATTCAGCAATTTCTAACTTTAAAGCGAAATCTTTGGTAATTTTTTCTTTGTCTTTCAAGTGCTGTCAAATTTAAGGTATTTAGAGCCATGTCATATGATACATACTTGGTTGCTATTAAATATTATCTTGCATGCTCTTTTCTGGACATATGTTTCAAAGTAAGAGAAGAAGTGAAAAGAGGTACACAATACTTAAGGACTGGTCTTAAATACGCTATATACACTTATAACAAATCACGTTCTGGAAGATTGTGACCTTTCAACCTTCTTAGCATATAATTTTCTATATCTCTTTTTCATCAATTTGGTTACATGTACATTGAAAGCGTTAGTTTTTAGTGGAGGTAACCAGTTTTTCTACAATTCAATATACCTAAGGGTAGTAATATGCGCTATACAAGCAACACCGTATTATTATTGTTAATTATTATTATTTACGTACATGACCACTCCACTTTATTGAATCATTCTAATCATAGTAAGTCTTTAAGATTTTCACTGTGTTTACACAATGTAATGTGGTGTTATATAGATCAATTGTGGTTGAAGAGCTTGTTTTGAAAATGAAATTGACATTGTAGAACATTTTGATGCATTGAGTTCCATATCATTGCAAGATGCCCATAATTTGAGTAATTCAAATTTAGTTTGTAATTGAGAAGTTTTATTATTCATTCTGCACACTCTACCATGGTTAAGTCATCTATCAGTTTTGAAAGAATTAAATGTATGTTTTGTTTCAAATGAAAATATATGAGTAATGTATATATGCTTTGGAATATATATGATTATTGTACAGCTAAAGAAACCTTGTATGACAACTAATCTGTGCACTGCACACTAATCCATGTGTTGTTCAAATGATTGAATATATAAATATGTCTTTCAAAAGGTAGTTTTAAAAAAACTCATATTTTTCTGTGTTAGTACATTTTTCACAGTAATTATCCATGTAGCCTTACTCTGAATTAAGTTATTTGTAATTTCCTTTAATCTTTTATCAGTTTAAAAGAACTAATATAATAGAATGATAATAATATCAATGCAAAGCAGTCATTTATTGAACTTTAATCAAAGGTTTAAAAAATATTCTCTCAATCCATAATTCTGCATGTATAAAGCCTTTTTGAGGATTGAATTATAGCTTTTGAATAATGATAGCGTTGGTAGCCAACAACGTTGTAAAGAACTGAAGACGTAGGCCATGTTCCACATGAATTAATACTATGGTAACATTGCCATTCATTGGTAACTTTCATGGAATTCATGATTTTGATTGGCTGTTGTAAGCATCGTTACCATGGTAGTTTCATTTGATTGTAAAGCTACCATTATAGCTACTTTTATGCACCAAGAACCTTATTAGTATGAACCATGTGATGGGTAGAAATTATGAAAGTGTTACTCTTGGCTAACAAACTTTATGAATCTGACGGAGTGCTATGCAGTGTAATGTATAGCTGTATTGAGTCTCATGTGACAGGAAATATAGGAAAACAAGAGAAAGTTTGTTTGAATACAGTGATTTGTGGTACATTTAATGACTCATCTTCAGATGTTACAAGAGGGCAAGAATGTAAGGTTTAAGAATATTCTATACTATTTTTGTTTTTAATCAGAATGTATAGAGTGTACTGTATGTGTAATTTAGGGTCTACAGAATAGACTAATCCACCATTAAACCTGTATTGAATATTTGTCAATATGATTTTATTCATTGTGATTTTCTCGCAATTTTTGTCTTACCAGCATAGCAGAGTGAGACTATGCGCGCCGCTTTTCCAACGGCGGCGGCGTCAACATCAAATCTTAACCAAAGTTTAAGTTTTTTAAATGTCATCATAACTTAGAATGTATATGGACCTAGTTCATGAAACTTGGCCCTAAGGGTAATCAAATATTACTGAACATCCTACCTGAGTTTCAATGAACTTTGGCCGAGTTGGTGTTATTTGTTAAATTACTGTGATAACTTTAAAAGTTTATGGATCTGATTCATAAAACTTGGACATAAGAGTAATCAAGTATCACTTAACATCCTGTGCAAGTTTCAGATCACATGACCAAGGTCACTAAGGTCAATGAACTTTGGCTATGTTGGAGGTAATCATTAAATTGCTGTCATAACTTTCAAAGTTTATAGATATAGTTTATGACTTGAGAACATGGTGGTAATCAATTATCACTGACAAGTCTTAGATCACATGATCAAGGTCAAACGTAATGTATCATTATATAAATGGTGGTTTTTTTTTAGAATAATTATTTAATAGTAGTTTTCAAAGTCGGCACTGCTGCTATATTGAATCGTGTAATGCAGGTGAGACTGCCAGAGGTGCTCCACTTGTTAAAGTATTAATTGTATTGATAAATGTATTCTCCAAAACTATTGAAATTATATAAATATAATTAATATAAATACATATGAACTATGGGTTATTTGTGCAATTAACTGAAAAGGCCAGATAAAGCCTCACACTATGAAATGTGTATCTATGTATCCAAAGTTTGTTAAGCTACATGTACTTATGTTTTAGCACAAGTAACTTATAAAATTATCTATGATCAGTAATTGTGATTTAAAATTCCTTGAAATATTTATTGTGAAATGTACAGAATACCAATGAGCTGCAGCATTAACCCTAAATAGACTAGCCTAAGAAGACGGAAGGGGCTGATTCAGCCCCCCCTCCCTTATGATCTCGGCCGTCGATCGCGCTATCGCGACAAAAATTGGCACACGCATTACCCATGACATTATTTACAAAACTATTATATCAAGTTCTGCGAAAAATCTCATTGCTCATTAATTATGCTAATTTATGCGAAAAATCATAAGTTTGCTCTAAGTAACTAAATAATGCCCCTAAAATGCTAATTTTTGTTTCACATACTCTTTATAGGCATCTGATAAAAAAATTAAATGTTAACATCACATTTAATTTCTTATGTATTTTATTGTTTTCTAAATTTCTTACGTATTTCTTTGTTTTTTGGTTTTTCATTCTTTTTTTCAATGGAAATGGCTGGGGACTTTATTTTGACCATAAACAAGATAAAAATTGATTGATTTTAAGCAGTAAAATTAAAATAATAATACATTGTATAAATTTTGGGTAAAAACACTATTTGCATTGGATTTGTACACAAATTCACATTTTTGAGCAATTTGGGGTCTGCATGCACTTCCAAAATGTTGCGTAATTTCGGAACCGCATACCTGGAGGTCACAATTTTGGTCTCAAAATTTCCGTGAGACTTGAAAGTAAAAATTCAGCAAGCGACACGGTAAAAAAAAATCGCACAGCGGATTTATCGAAAAAAATGTCGAGGAGGGGGCTGAATTAGCCCCCCCCCCCCCCCCCATCTTCTTAGGGTTAAGACAGACATTACTAGACGAGCGTATAGTTTATTTATCAAGTAATTACAATTGTAATTCTATAGCAAAGGTGGAGAAATATGAAATAGCCTCTAATGATTTCACTGAAGAAGTAATAATTTATCTTAACAATTGAAACCAAAGGTTATTATTTGCATTAAATTCCACTTAAAAATGATTTGATGATAGAAAGTAAAGGGAGAGTATTCATTAAATAAATAGAATCTGAAATGATATGACTTGATTCTAATAAAGCTAGCAAGTGCAATCTCTCATGGGTGTCTATTTCCTAATGCAGGTGTTTGCTTTCATTGCCTGCATGGGTATATTTATTGACAAATTTCTGTATATTGCAACATTCTTCTGAGGTTATACACAATGCAGCAATCCTTCTTCAGCAGTTTTCATTTTACTAATAATAATGTCTACAATGATTTTATTTAAAATAAACTTCTCGTTACCAAAAAAAATTTATGTGATTATACGCATTCAATAAGTTATACCTCTGTATATCAAAGCTTCCTACTCTCTGTGCAGTCTGTTTGATTAACAGTGCCTTAGTAAAAAAATTGTAAGATAGGGTCGATCCTAGCAATGACTTGTAAATAGTGTTAATAAATGTTCAAGGTTGTGTGTGTGTAGTCTCTGTGTTGTTTAGGTTTATAAATAGTACTACATAAAAATACAGGTACATTTTTGGTTTAATGTACTGTACATGTACTTTCCTTTTACAATAGTGTTTGGAGCCGCGATCATTCCTTTTATATAGAAAAGCGCACAATAAATGATCAATAATGGTCATACTTAATCTATGTGACTCCTCTACATTCATGAACTGTGTTCCCTTTCACTTTGTTCATTTGTTTATAATGCAGGGTTCTTATTGTGATCTCATTGTCTCACATTTCTTCAGGATTTTAGTCAAGTTGAATCACAAACCAAGTGGTGTATCATTATCATAGGTTGATCAGTACTGTGTTATAGCCCTGCATTCATTCCACCCAACAATTACTGATAATAAACAAAATATAGTTTAATGGGTTTTTTTATATGTTTTGTATTTTTTTTTAATTCAGGGGCCATCGTTGCTCTTTGAATTATATGTCATCTGATAGAGATCATGTTTTTAATTCTCTGTTTTTAATGTGGGGGCATCGTGGTCAAGTGGTTACGAATCTCGTCTCTCAATGAGAGAGGCGTGGGTTCGAATCTCAGCCACGATGTGTTTTCCTTCAGCAAGAACTTTATCCACATTGTGCTGCACTCGACCCAGGTGAGGTGAATGAGTACCCGGCAGGATTAATTTGTTGAATGCACCAAACTCCTTTAGCAGCTGGAGCTACAGCCAGGGTAATACATGGTGTGCCATTGAATAGGAAACTAAATAAATTGGTGCCTCATAAATGCTATATATTACATGTAATTCAGTCTATACTTGTAATAAGGTAAACTGTTGACTGAAGTTTGATGTCAATAATTTGCTGGTACAGGGATGTGAAATAAATGGAGGTAATTTTATCCCAAATAAAAATCAACTTAGTAGATGTATCATATGTCAATCAGTTGTATATACAGTGCGTCCCATTAAAAAGGAAACCCGGATTCCCATGTCTTTTTTTTTCTTCAAAGGCAAATAAATTATATTTCATTTACATAATCATATAAATCAATGATTCCTCTTTATTTTGATACTTAACATGAGACAATCACTTTAGCAAGATGAGTTTGAAATTTTAATGTCAAAACCAGATGGTGCAGAAAAATTAGACAAGATTGGTTGAGATACGACGACCTTGCTTATTTGATGATTGGCTCATTAGCTTTTTTGTATTCTTTGTTCAGATTCTATCACTGATCCCTAAAATGAGAGTGGATTCAGAGTTTCAAATTCGATACAAGATTCCACTCTTGCCAAGAGTATCGAATTTATAATAAAAAATATTTGATTATTGTGAAATCTATCTCTGAAAACAGGTGTCCTTTTTTGTGGGACACACTGTAGTGTAGGGGGTAGTTTGAAAGGTGGTGGATGTGCCTCATTTTAATTATGGAGTAGGTTTCACTGTACACCATGTATCTTTATGGTGAGATAAGTGGTGTTACATCTAGTGGATATTAGAGTAAATTGTTATAGCTGGGTACCTGATGTACCGGGGGCCCGTCAAATATATTGCTGTACACATGCGTCACCAAAAAAACATGTTTAAAGGGGTATTTATTTCAGTTTTGGACGCGGGCTGCGTTAAGGGTATCAAAAACACAGATTTTAAAAAAAGGGGTGGTTTTCAAAGACTGGGGTCAAACGTTGTTAGGGTATTTTTTTTCAAAAGCTTTTTTTCTTAAGACTACGTGTTTAGGGTATGTTTTTCCCCCAAGCTCTTACCCTGGGGCTTTTCCTCCTCATTTCTGAAAAGTGTTTGGGTGCTTTCTGATTGTTGGATTTTCACCCTATACTGGGGGGGGGGGCATGCAATGCTCATGAATATAGTTTTGTCTATAACTTATTGTTAGCAAGTAGAAAAAACTTATTTAGGGGTCATACTCTGGCGACAACTTGTTAAGGGGCCAAAATGTGTAACAGAAACCTGCAAATGAACTTGTTAGGGGGTTATTTTGCACACATAGAGAAACATATTTAGGGGGTATTTGAACGTAATTTGGTCACACATGTGTACATCAATACATTTGACTAGGCCCTGAAACCTGTCATTCTCTTTTGTTTGTCTCTCTAACACACACACACACATACCCTGTCATCCTGTCCTTTAAATTCTCTCTTTCTCCTAATTTAATTCTCTGTTACACTCTTGATGTCAACAGCATTTAAAGTGTATCATGAGAGATTGTTAAGTGAAATTGATTGTTCAAAACAAATATACTGGTATTGGAAATGAAATAATTGAAGGTACATACATGTATCATATAGTATAACAAATATACTGGTATTGGAAATGAAATAATTGAAAGTACATATAATATACAGTGCATCCAAAACAAACTATTCACTTTTGAAATGGCTGCCAAATAAAAAGTGTATCACTTTGGGGGAAACACATGATTATATGGAAGCCAATAAAGTCAACTTTCAAATTACACCAAAAAGTTGGAAAACTATTCATGCTTGAGTGAGCACTGCCCACTGAAACAAAGGGTATGAAAATTAGGGTGGGCAGGAATTAGCCTTTCAATTTCTTTCGGTTTTTGAGATGCGAGTCCCTTGGAACTTGCAAAGTTGAGGGTGTTTTGATAAATCAATGATCAAGCATTATCAATTTAGGTTTTTAGAACAAATTTCAAGAAATGTTAAATTGAAATTTAATGCATGAGTGAACATGAAATACAATTTTTCACTTTTTCAAGTGGATCTCAACAATGTGTTCATTGAAGTCAGAATAGGGATAGGACTTGGGTGAGGGAAGTAGGTTGACGGGATATGGGTCAACAGAACACTTAACCCCCTCTCTCTCTCTACCCCTTTCACCCCTCTTGAGAGACAAGCCTTTGCTAGGGTGAGCAGGAATTAGCCTTCAATTTTTTTAGAGGCGAGTCCTTTGGAACTTACAAAGTGAAGGCTGTTATGCTAAATTACTTATGAATTTAGATCAGTTTTGGTTTCTTAAGCAAATTTCATGAGTTATTAAATTGAAATGTAATGCATGAGTATACAGGATTAGGGATTGTAATTTTAGTGTAGCATTTTTAGTTATGTGGATCTTATCAAGTGTGCTTGTGAGAGTCAGAGTAATGTGATGGTACCTGTTACATGCAAGGGGATGAGATAGGGTCTGGGTAAAAGGGGCATTCTTCTTTGTGTTCTCTTACAAATTACATGTCATGCACTCACCCCCACCCTCCACCCCCTTTCTTTCTCCTGGATGGTATTTAATACTTAAATGCCAACTGACTTATGGTTGACAGGTCTTTCTTTTCCATTGAATGATTATTAAGAACTTGACTAATTATGATTTATGAAATGATTTATTGAAAAAGCTGAATGTTTGATTGATACCGTATTTTATTGAGAAGGGTGAATATTTGATTGATCACATTGAGTTGATTTACTAACAGATTGTTGATTGAATGATTGATAAGTAAAAGTTGATGACCTAATTTTCAGAATTTATTATCAAATTGACAGTCCACTCTGCACTTAATGCATACATGTAATAGCAATCGGTCTCAATCTCAACAGGAGGGGGGAGTGATGGACCTGTATGAGGGAGGCTTAATGTTCTGTTGACCCTTCTCCCATCAGCTTACTTCACCCACTGAAGTTGTTTCTTACCCCTATTCTCCGAACT
The DNA here is from genome assembly GCF_018143015.1 of Lytechinus variegatus. Lineage (NCBI taxonomy): Eukaryota > Metazoa > Echinodermata > Echinoidea > Temnopleuroida > Toxopneustidae > Lytechinus > Lytechinus variegatus. The sequence continues at coordinate 36,640,467 of NC_054749.1, forward strand.
CCAATGAACACACTAGCTGCTGAGATCCACAATGTAAAGTTAAAATGCTGCACTAAAGATTGCAAATCATGTTCACTCATGCATGGAATTTCAATTTGATAATTCATGAAATTCGCTCTAACAATTTAAATTGATAATGAATGACCATTAACTCATCACAACACCCTCAAGTTTGCAAGTTTCAAGGGACTCGCCTCTCAAAAACTGAAAGAAACCGTAAGGCTAATTCCTGCTCACCCTAATTTTCATACCCTTTGTTTAAGTGGGTAGTGCTCACTCAAGCATGAATAGTTTTCCAACATTTTGGTGTCATTTGAAAAATGACTTTATTGGCTTTCCATATAAACTCCTCAAAAAAAGTTTGGCAATCTGATTTTGATCGATAATCCCTACTCGGTTTTAGTAAATATCAATGTGTAATTAATATCAATGAATAGATCATTTAGTTCTCTTTGAAATGATACCCTACATGATATGATTAGGGTTCACATGGAGGTGCAGTGCCTTGAAATGTGGGGCAAGGTCAAAATTAGAAAGTTGCAAAATGACTCAATATTGAAAGTCACTGTTCTTTTCCCGGGGTGATGATTGAGTTTCTCAGCCAAAGTGGATTCAAAAGAGTTGGATGAGGTCTGAATTGAAAAGCTGCAAAATGAGCAGAAATAGGCATGAAGGGTCAATACAGAACATGATTCTTTTGTCTGTGTCAATACAGATGAATTGATTGATTGATAAAAAATTAACAACACTATCAACACATGCGTGTCAAATAAGTGTCGGACAGTTAATCTGGAAAGGTTACTATAATACAGTACAAATTACCCTAATGCAACTTTACAAACAGGATTATAAATTAGTAATTATCAGTAATAAATTAATACGTTAACTACTTCCCCAGGATAACTTCCCTACTCTTTACGAAAAGAGGAGTATGTTTTTTATTGTGCAAATGGTGTGACTCTCCTTTACACGGGACAATACAGATGAAAATCAAGCCCCTGCTTCTTCATTTTTGATGTTTTGCTGTGGTTTACGTAGTGATGGTTATGTGAGATAACATGGTTTGAGTCATGGTTTAAAGTGCCCATGCATGTTTGTTTGTTTGTTATTTGTTTGCTTGTGCAGAGGTGTGTTTGATTCCATGTTAATGTTGGTGTTAAGGTGCATGAAAACAATTAAAAGAAACTGCTGAGAAACTTACTTATCACCACGGAAAAAAGAACAGTGACTTTCATTATTGTGTCATTTTGCAACTTTTGAATTTTGACCTTGCCCCACATTTCAAGGCACTGCACCTCCATGTGAACCATAATCAGATCATGTAGGGTATCATTTTAAAGACAATTAAATGATCTATTCATTGATAATAATTACGCATTGATATTTACTAAAACCGAGGAAGGATTATCGATCAAAGTCAAAAGAAACCGCTGAGAAACACACTCACCATGGAAAAAAGAACATTGACTTTCAATATTGTGTCATTTTGCAACTTTTGAATTTTGACCTTGCCCCACATTTCAAGGCACTGGACGAGTCAAATCATTATTGCTCAAACCTCAAATCATCATTATTGCTCAAACCATTCTATGACCTTTACAAGAATGGACAGTGTTCACTCAAGCATAAGATTCTGTCAAAAATTGTAATCTCATCTGATGGATGAGACTAAACCTAAGAATAGATATGAATGAATTATTTCCATGTTCTATTTTTTTTCAATTTTGGAGACTTTGTCAAAGTGTAAGCTTTTTATTGGTATACACTGTATATTTGCATATCATTATTTATTATTAATATGACAAGAATTATTATTTCAAATAAAAGAAAATAACATACAAATTGTACTCAATTTTATTTCAATGTTAATTTACTATGACCATTCATATACATAAAACTCACTGCATGTATAAAAACATGGGCCAATAAATAAATAAACATATTGCTTTTTGATTGGCAACTAAAAAGGAATACTTCGAGGAGATTATCACATGAATGTTGAATACATATCCAGTACAGTCTCAAGGTAAATGCAATTAATTATTTCATTTTTAAAGATAAATGAATGGAGTTGAAGTAAACACTGCTTTCACAAGAAATTCTGTAAAACCAAAGATATTATTGTTGCCATATCATCCTAGATCCACATCTTGTAGAGTCTTACACGTACATAAACTGAATATTTAAATCATTTAAAATTGTTTAAATCATTACAACTGGCATATCTTTAAAATATGTGACATGTATAATTGAGCTTTTAGCCTAATGCAAAAAGAGCAGTAGAAATAATTATGACAATACTATTATTATTATTATTAATAATGTGGACTGTTGAGGCCCAGTGGATTAGTCTCCGGACTCTGAAACAGAGGGTCGTGGGTTTGAATCCCAACTATGGCGTAATTTCCTCCAGCAAGAAATTGATCTACGATGTGCTGCACTCAACCCAGGTGAGGTAAATGGGTACCTGGCAGGAATTTATTCCTTGAAACGCAGCGCGCGTAACAGCTGCACTGCTAAAGCCAGGGTAATTATGCTGCATATACTGAAGAGCGCTTTAGACTTCTGACAAAGTAAGTATTAAACGCTATATAAGTAAGTATAATTATCATTATTATACTATTATTGGAAACTTCATTTACATATTCCTAATTTGGTAAATTAAAGGAAGTTATATCAAAGTCTTATTGCGTTGTGCTCCTCCAAGGGCCTTTTTATAAAAACTGTTATTTGCAATAACAGTTAAAAGCTACAAAAATCCTTGAATCTGATTGGATGATCATAACTTTGGAGATTGTGCATTTCTTATGAAACAAGCCTTGGCTTTCAAGCCTTATGCACAACACTGGTTGGTTCCTATTTGTGACATCAACTTCTTTGAGATGTATGCTTCAGCAGGCAAGCATTCGCATTCAGTTTGTTTCTTCTTAATTTCTTGACAAAAGTTTTAATTAAAAATTGCAAATCTTTTGCCGATTCTCATACAATAAAGTATTTTGTAATCAGTACAATTTAACACTATTTTCCATTCACTGTTCCCAATTTAAATAGAAGCAGCACAATATCAAGATAACAAACACACTGACATTAACCAGTATTAAAAATAACGTACATGGTTCTTTCTTTGTGACTAGCCATTGTATAACCTTCACAACATTTCAAAGTAGATCAACAAGTTTAAAGTTCACCCCTTAAAGCAGATAAAAAGCCCTAGTTGAAGATTAACAGTACAGTAGGCACTCCCACACTGATAATTATGCTGTACACAGAAACAAGTAAACCAAACTCAAATCTAGGGCCTTTTGTCTAAATATTTTAACCATAAAAAACATGATAAAATTTTAAAATCAGCTTAGAAAAATTCTGCAATTAACATGAACACAGGAATAAACCTTTGTAAAAATAGGATGAGTTTTGTCAGGTAAAAGGTTTTAAGCACAATGGCTCTGTTGTGTACTACTACGTTTGGGAAGGATAATCATTAACATTATGTTCGTTATTTCTTGACTTTTCTTTAACCCTAACTTAACTGGGCTTTTCCAGACCAGGATTAACGGGGGGGGGGGGGGGATTTGACCGCGATCTGTTTACTACAATTCTAGACTTTACATTCAAATTTAAAAAAACTCTTTGTTTTTCATCAATTAATTATGCAAATAAGCATAAGAAATTGGACCTAAAGTTGGGTTTTTGTGTGGGTTTTTGCCTTTGACTCAATTAATATTGCTAGTAGATTGCTAATTTTTGGTGAGAGTTTCAATTTTTACATTTTGGACAAATATCTACAAAAAATTACAAAAATATAATTAATTTCTAATGTTTTTTATTGTTTTTTTTTTATTTCTTTGTTTTTTTTACTTTTGTTTTTTATCGTTTTTCCCGATGAAATTTGTCGTGGACCCTTTTACAATCATAAATAACATAAAATAAATCCATTTAAACCAACAAAAGTAAAAGTAATCAAACATTTATGATTTTTGGTTGAAAAACACAATTTGCATTGACTTTGTACACGGAGTCACGTTTTTGAGCAAAATGGAGTCTGACATGCACTTGCAAAATCTTGCGTTATTTCGGAACCGCATACCCGGGCGTCGCAAATTTGGTCTCAAAAGAGTGACGCGTAGTGACGCAGTTCGTTGAGGGGGGTCAGTTTAATAAGGGTTAATATGATGGTATTTAGTGAAAGTCTTGATTCAACACGGCTATGCCTCGTTGAAAAAAGTATCTTTCTTTCACCTTATGAAAATTCTCGCACCATCACACTCATGCCTATTCTCTATTTGTATAATATACAATAAAGGCTCTACACTGAATGTGAAAAAAATTCTTCCAAAACGGAACCTTCAAAGAGTGATTTATTTCAATATAGTTAGGACGACTGATACTCAGTAGGAACTATTTAAAGTTCAAGTCCACCCCATAAAAATGTTGATTTGAACAAATAGAGAAAAATCAAACTAGCAGAATGCTGAAAATTTCATCAAAATCGGATGTAGAATAAGAAAGTTATGGCATTATACAGTTTCCCTTATGTATCACTAAACAGTGATATGCACAACTCAGTGACATGCATATGAGTCAGTCGATGATGCCCATCACTCACTATTTCTTTTGGTTTTTTTTGTTTGAATTATATATTTCATTTTTTACAGATTTGAAAAAAAGGACCAACTTGACTGAACCATATATTATTGAGTAATGCTAATTCCACATGTTAATTGTTGTTTCACTTGACAATGAGGGGAAAATTAGAATATTTCATATTTCATATAATAAAATACAAAAGAAATAGTGAGTGGGTGACTTCATCAGCCTCCTCATTTGCATACCGACCAGGATGTGCATATAACTACATGTATTTTGTGAAATGAAGCAAAACTTTAAAATGTCATAACTTTCTTATTTTAAATCCAATTTCGATGAAATTTTTAGTGTTATATTTGTTGGAGTTTTCTCTTATAATTCAAATCAACTTTTCGTTGGGGTGGAATTGTTCTTTAATAACTCCATGTAAAAGGATTCTAGATGACCGCTGGTACTTGGTAAGAATTATTCAATGTCTAGATGGCTGCTGGTACTCAGTAGTAATTATTCAATGTCTAGATGACCGCTGGTACTCAGTAGTAATTATTCAATGTCTAGATGACCGCTGGTACTCGGTAGGAATTATTCAATGTCTAGATGGCTGCTGGTACTCAGTAGTAATTATTCAATGTCTAGATGACTGCTGGTACTCGGTAGTAATTATTCAATGTCTAGATGACCGCTGGTACTCGGTAGGAATTATTCAATGTCTAGATGGCCGCTGGTACTCAGTAGTAATTATTTAATGTCTAGATGACCGTTGGTACTCGGTAGGAATTATTCAACGTCTAGATGGCCGCTGGTACTAGGTAGAAATTATTCAATGTATAGATGACCATCGGTACTCAGTAGGAAATATTCAATGCCTAGATGACTGCTGGTACTAGGTAGAAATTATTCAACGTCTAGATGGCCGCTGGTACTCTGTAAGAATTATTCAATGTCTAGATGACCACTGGTACTATGTCAGAATTATTCAATATCTAGATGACCATCGGTACTCGGTAGGAAATATTCAATGTCTAGATGACCGCTGGTACTCTGTAAGAATTATTCAATGACCGCTGGTACTTGGTAGGAATTATTCAATGTCTAGATGACCGCTGGTACTCTGTAAGAATTATTCAAAGATTCCAGGTAAGACGTCTCTTCTTCTAAGAATTCTTTGTCCTGTTGAAAATAAAACACAGGTTTAGAAATGAACAACAGAATCAAAACAATTACAAGAGCTTATCTCTTAATTTCTGATCTACAGATTTTCTAACAAATCCACAAGTAAACTAAAAAAATACATTGATACATATGTATCATATTCCTACATACAGCTATTGAAATGAATAATTCTCAAAACATGATTTCTCAGATTAGTTTTTAATCTTCTAGAATATATTAAAGGGGAAGTCCACCCCAAGATAAACTTGATTTGAATAAAAAGAGAAAAATCAAATAGGACATAGCTAAAAATCCATCAATAAGACACATTTTAAAGATTGAATCATGGTCAGTGTGCAAATGAGGAAACTGATGACATCTTTTACTTTTTTCTTTGTATTTTTTACATGAAATGGGAATTTGCATAAGCCCCAGTCACATATAGACCCCAGACCATCCCTGATCTGATCCGGGGTGGTCCGGGGAGAGATCCGTGTTGGCGCCTTGGGCATCCATGGAGGTCCATGGTGGTCCGTGTTGGTCCTTGAACGTCCGGGAGGCCAACACAGCAGTTTTTAACTGTCAAAAACATCCGGCGTCATCCATGGACTGCCGGGTAGATGAGCAATCCGGGATGGTCCGTGTAGCTAACATGTCGGTCCATGTAGCTGCCTGGAGTATCCTTGGCAGTCCGTGTTCTTTTTTCCCATTAAATCAATACAACGCTGTTTACTTTATGAACTTTTCAGTAGTTGTTAATTTTGTTGACACAAAAATGCTTAATTAATTGATGATTGAATATTCATAATTACATTTGTTGTTCAAGATTTCAAGTACTTAGCAAATACTGTAGAAATAGTAAACCACGTTGTATAAAAAAAGGTATTAATGATTGAAGTTTGGAGATATATTTTTTTGTTATTCACTCAGAAAACTAATATGATGTTGCAATGAGAAGAAAGAAAGAAATATCAGCTCATTATTATGAGCAGATTTTCATTTGCCGTGCTGGTCAATATAGCTGCTGTGTTGATCCTTGTAGCTGATGTGATGGTCCGTGAAGCTGACATTTTGGTTCGTGTTACTGACGTTTTGGTCGGTGTACATTAGCTGACGTGTTGGTCCATAATGCTGACGAGTTGGTTTGTGTAGCTGACGTGTAGGTACGTGTTGCTGACGTGTTTGTCCATGTAGACGACCAGATGATCTGTGTAGACGACATGCTCTGTCGGCATGGTCCGTGTAGATTCTTGTGAAGATGCCGTGTGTGCCGTCATCAACGCTCGTCGACGCTTAATCTGGGGGCAAAATGATCCCGGACTTCCCCGGATCATGTCAGCATTGCCGTGTTGACCCGTGAGGATCCGTGTCTATATGTGACTGGGGCTTTACTTTTTTCTTCATAAGGATATGAAACAAGTTTGGATTCCTTCCTTAACATGGGACATTCCCCTTGTTTGAACCTATAATGATTCCCTGAAGTGCTTCTTAGTTGTAAACTCAACAGAACTTGAAATTTTTATAATTCATACAATAACAATAAAAATCATGAGTGGGTAATGTCTTATTTTCTCTCTCTTATTTTCAAATCACTTTGTATAATCAAACTATTTTGTGAAAAGTAACCAAAATTAAAAAAAACCCTCTTGTTTCACATCCAATTAATATGAAATTATTGGCATTGTGCAACTTAGATTTTTATCAAATCACTTTTTTGTTTAGGTGGACTTGCCGTTTAACCCTAAATAGACTGGGCTATTTCGACACCTAAGAAGACTGGGGGGGGGGCTAATTCAGCCCCCCCTTATGATCTCGGCCGTCGATCGCGCGATCGTGCTTGTTGTTCAACAACTCATCGAATGGGTACAAATCAACCATGTTTTCATGCAAATTTTTCTCAACCATATTTTATGAATAAGGTCTCATGGAAGAACAAAGATATTCAATATATGAAATTTGTATTCTAAATAGGTAGCGGTAAAAGCCATTAACCCTAAATAGACTGGGCTATTTCGATGCCTAAGAAGACTGGGGGGGTTTCAGCCCCCCCCATTATGATCTCGACTGACGATCGCGACGAAAATTGGCACGTGCGTTACCCATGGCATTATCGTAAAATCATAAGTTTGCTCTAATTAATAAAATAATGCCCCTGAAATGCTAATTTTTGTTTCACATACTCTAGATAGGCATCTGATCAAATTGATTTTAAAAAAATTTCAAAATCACATTTATTTTCTTATGTATTCTATTGTTTTCTAAATTTCTTATGTATTTCTTTGTTTTTTGACTTTTTGTTTTTTTATTGTTTTTTCAATGGAAATTGTCAGGGACATTATTTTGACCATAAAAAAGATAAAATTAATTGATTTAAAGCAGAAAAAAGGAAAAATAATGATACATTTATGAAATTTGGCTAAGTACACTATTTGCATTGGATTTGTACACAAATTCACGTTTTTGAGTAATTTTGGGTCTGCATGCACTTACAAAATGTTGCGTAATTTCGGAACCGCGTACCCGGGGGTCACAATTTTGGTCTCAAAAGTTGCGCGAGACTTGAAAGTAAAAAGTCAGCGAGCGACGCGGTCAAAAAATTTTGTGTGGCGGATTTACTGCGAAAAATGTCGAGGGGGGGGGCTGAATCGGCCCCCCCCCCCCGGTCTTTTTAGGGTTAAGGAAACCAAACAAGATACCATATCAGTTCAAAGTTCATGTATTATGCATGGTATCTAAAACTAAGTAATATACTTTTTCAAGTGGATGCTGTTTACCTTCTCAGCAGCAAGTTTCCAAACGTTAACAGTCCTATCATGTTCTGCCTTGTTAAGAAGACTATCTGCCATGTTAGAAGGCATTACCTCACTCCCAGGGTAGTGTGAAGACATCATGAAACCAGGACCAGCTGATGACATCATCATAGGAATTGGGTTTGAAGGAGTATGCCGGGGTACTGTATGTTAAAGAAAACATAATCTTTGGTGGTGATTTGTGTATGGTGGGTGGTATATAATATGGGGATTGTGGTTAAAGGGATGGTCTGGGATGAAAATATTTATTTCTAAATAAATAGAGTAAAATTCACAGAGCAAAATGCGGAAAATTTAATCAAAATCGGATAACAACAAAATTTTGAAATTTAAAGTTTATCAATATTTTGTGAATACATTTATATGCACATCATCATGACTATTCATTAGGTGGGCTAATGTCACATCCCAACTTTCTTTTTTCTTATGTTATTACATGAAATGTTTCCTTTTTTCATTCATAAGTTAATGTGTCTCCTTTATGACAAAATAAGTGGTGGCAATAAATAACTAATGCACTTAATCAGTTGTCAATCCAATTGTTTTAGTTCTTGGTAGAAATCATCAGCCCACCTAATGAATATTCATAAAGACATGCCTAGAACTGTTTCACCAGAATAATGCAAATCTTTAAAATTCAATAACTTCAATATTTGTTTCCAGATTTTTATTAAACTTTCAGCATTTTGCTTTGTGAATTTAATATATTTATGGAGATATAAATATCTCCAGCCTAGACCATCCCGTTAATCTTTGGTGTTGATGTGTGTATGGTGGGTGGTAGTATGGTGATTGTGGTTAATCTTTGGTGTTGATGTGTGTATGGTGGGTGGTAGTATGGTGATTGTGATTAATCTTTGGTGTTGATGTGTATATGGTGGGTGGTAGTATGGTGATTGTGATTAATCTTTGGTGTTGATGTGTATATGGTGGGTGGTAGTATGGTGATTGTGATTAATCTTTGGTGTTGATGTGTGTATGGTGGGTGGTAGTATGTGATTGTGATTAATCTTTGGTGGTGATGTGTTTATGGTGGGTGGTAGTATGGTGATTGTGATTAATCTTTGGTGTTGATGTGTATATGGTGGGTGGTAGTATGGTGATTGTGATTAATCTTTGGTGTTGATGTGTGTATGGTGGGTGGTAGTATGGTGATTGTGATTAATCTTTGGTGTTGATGTGTTTATGGTGGGTGGTAGTATGATGATTGTGATTAATCTTTGGTGGTGATGTGTTTATGGTGGGTGGTAGTATGGTGATTGTGATTAATCTTTGGTGGTGATGTGTGTATGGTGGGTGGTAGTATGGTGATTGTGATTAATCTTTGGTGTTGATGTGTATATGGTGGGTGGTAGTATGGTGATTGTGATTAATCTTTGGTGTTGATGTGTATATGGTGGGTGGTAGTATGGTGATTGTGATTAATCTTTGGTGTTGATGTGTTTATGGTGGGTGGTAGTATGGTGATTGTGATTAATCTTTGGTGGTGATGTGTTTATGGTGGGTGGTAGTATGGTGATTGTGATTAATCTTTGGTGTTGATGTGTATATGGTGGGTGGTAGTATGGTGATTGTGATTAATCTTTGGTGTTGATGTGTATATGGTGGGTGGTAGTATGGTGATTGTGATTAATCTTTGGTGTTGATGTGTATATGGTGGGTGGTAGTATGGTGATTGTGATTAATCTTTGGTGGTGATGTGTTTATGGTGGGTGGTAGTATGGTGATGGTGATTAATCTTTGGTGGTGATGTGTTTATGGTGGGTGGTAGTATGGTGATTGTGATTAATCTTTGGTGTTGATGTGTGTATGGTGGGTGGTAGTATGGTGATTGTGATTAATCTTTGGTGTTGATGTGTGTATGGTGGGTGGTAGTATGGTGATTGTGATTAATCTTTGGTGGTGATGTGTTTATGGTGGGTGGTAGTATGGTGATTGTGATTAATCTTTGGTGGTGATGTGTTTATGGTGGGTGGTAGTATGGTGATTGTGATTAATCTTTGGTGGTGATGTGTGTATGGTGGGTGGTAGTATGGTGATTGTGATTAATCTTTGGTGTTGATGTGTTTATGGTGGGTGGTAGTATGGTGATTGTGATTAATCTTTGGTGGTGATGTGTTTATGGTGGGTGGTAGTATGGTGATTGTGATTAATCTTTGGTGTTGATGTGTATATGGTGGGTGGTAGTATGGTGATTGTGATTAATCTTTGGTGTTGATGTGTATATGGTGGGTGGTAGTATGGTGATTGTGATTAATCTTTGGTGTTGATGTGTGTATGGTGGGTGGTAGTATGGTGATTGTGATTAATCTTTGGTGTTGATGTGTATATGGTGGGTGGTAGTATGGTGATTGTGATTAATCTTTGGTGTTCATGTGTTTATGGTGGGTGGTAGTATGGTGATTGTGATTAATCTTTGGTGTTGATGTGTATATGGTGGGTGGTAGTATGGTGATTGTGATTAATCTTTGGTGGTGATGTGTGTATGGTGGGTGGTAGTATGGTGATTGTGATTAATCTTTGGTGTTGATGTGTATATGGTGGGTGGTAGTATGGTGATTGTGATTAATCTTTGGTGGTGATGTGTTTATGGTGGGTGGTAGTATGGTGATTGTGATTAATCTTTGGTGTTGATGTGTTTATGGTGGGTGGTAGTATGGTGATTGTGATTAATCTTTGGTGTTGATGTGTATATGGTGGGTGGTAGTATGGTGATTGTGATTAATCTTTGGTGTTGATGTGTATATGGTGGGTGGTAGTATGGTGATTGTGATTAATCTTTGGTGGTGATGTGTTTATGGTGGGTGGTAGTATGGTGATTGTGATTAATCTTTGGTGTTGATGTGTGTATGGTGGGTGGTAGTATGGTGATGGTGATTAATCTTTGGTGTTGATGTGTATATGGTGGGTGGTAGTATGGTGATTGTGATTAATCTTTGGTGTTGATGTGTATATGGTGGGTGGTAGTATGGTGATTGTGATTAATCTTTGGTGTTGATGTGTATATGGTGGGTGGTAGTATGGTGATTGTGATTAATCTTTGGTGTTGATGTGTATATGGTGGGTGGTAGTATGGTGATTGTGATTAATCTTTAGTGTTGATGTGTTTATGGTGGGTGGTAATATGGTGATTGTGATTAATCTTTGGTGTTGATGTGTATATGGTGGGTGGTAGTATGGTGATTGTGATTAATCTTTGGTGGTGATGTGTGTATGGTGGGTGGTAGTATGGTGATTGTGATTAATCTTTGGTGTTGATGTGTATATGGTGGGTGGTAGTATGGTGATTGTGATTAATCTTTGGTGGTGATGTGTTTATGGTGGGTGGTAGTATGGTGATTGTGATTAATCTTTGGTGTTGATGTGTATATGGTGGGTGGTAGTATGGTGATTGTGATTAATCTTTGGTGGTGATGTGTTTATGGTGGGTGGTAGTATGGTGATTGTGATTAATCTTTGGTGTTGATGTGTTTATGGTGGGTGGTAGTATGGTGATTGTGATTAATCTTTGGTGTTGATGTGTATATGGTGGGTGGTAGTATGGTGATTGTGATTAATCTTTGGTGTTGATGTGTATATGGTGGGTGGTAGTATGGTGATTGTGATTAATCTTTGGTGGTGATGTGTTTATGGTGGGTGGTAGTATGGTGATGGTGATTAATCTTTGGTGTTGATGTGTGTATGGTGGGTGGTAGTATGGTGATGGTGATTAATCGTTGGTGTTGATGTGTATATGGTGGGTGGTAGTATGGTGATTGTGATTAATCTTTGGTGTTGATGTGTATATGGTGGGTGGTAGTATGGTGATTGTGATTAATCTTTGGTGTTGATGTGTTTATGGTGGGTGGTAGTATGGTGATTGTGATTAATCTTTGGTGTTGATGTGTATATGGTGGGTGGTAGTATGGTGATTGTGATTAATCTTTGGTGTTGATGTGTATATGGTGGGTGGTAGTATGGTGATTGTGATTAATCTTTGGTGGTGATGTGTTTATGGTGGGTGGTAGTATGGTGATTGTGATTAATCTTTGGTGGTGATGTGTTTATGGTGGGTGGTAGTATGGTGATTGTGATTAATCTTTGGTGTTGATGTGTATATGGTGGGTGGTAGTATGGTGATTGTGATTAATCTTTGGTGGTGATGTGTTTATGGTGGGTGGTAGTATGGTGATTGTGATTAATCTTTGGTGTTGATGTGTATATGGTGGGTGGTAGTATGGTGATTGTGATTAATCTTTGGTGGTGATGTGTTTATGGTGGGTGGTAGTATGGTGATTGTGATTAATCTTTGGTGTTGATGTGTGTATGGTGGGTGGTAGTATGTGATTGTGGTTAATGTGTGTGTGTTTGAATTTTGTCAGACGTGTATCAATCAGAAATGATTATTTACGTCTGGGACCGAACTTCAACGTAACCATCCGAAAGACGTGACCAAGGCTCGAACCTCTACATCAATTTGTAACTTCCCCACAGCTTGGATTACAGGCGCACGCTACAACGCCCAGTTAATCTTTGGTGGTGATGTGTGTATGGTAGGTGGTATTATGGTGATTGTGGTTAATCTTTGGTGTTGATGTGTGTATGGATGTATGATGGAAATTCAACAAATATTTGGCCAAAGTTCATTAACCATAAATGACCTTTGACCCTGGTATTAAGCTCGCGCAGGATGTTTAGTGATGCTTGATTACCCTTATGTCAAAGTTTTATGAATCAGATCCATATTCTTTCAAAGTTATGATGGTAATTCAACAAATACCCCTAACTTGGTCAAAGTTCATTGACCCTAAATGATCTTTGACCTTGATAATGTGACTTGAAACTCAGGCAGGATGTTCAGTAATACTTGATTACCCTTATGGCCAAGTTTCATGAACTAGATCCTTATATATTCAAAGATATGCTGTCACAAATACTGGCGCCTATAGTCTCACTCTGCTATGCAGGTGAGACAGAAACTGAGACTCCTGCTCATTGTTTTTCTTTTATAACTCTACTTGGTTGATCAAGCTTTGGAAATAATAGTATCACATGAAAAATTTGATAAATGCATGAAGATCTAATTTTGGTTTATAATTCGTAGTCTTTTGTGACACTGAATTTCTTTAATAGTTCTTTATTTTAACGATCCACAGGTCAAGTGGCACCTATAATCTCGATCTTTTATGCAGGTGAGACATACAATCATAGAGTCTGACTTACAGTGTATGTTTTGCATTGATAAAGATGAAGCACACTGTTTGCATAGTAATGACCCAGCGGAAATCTCTAATGATCTTTGATTTTCAGCTATCTGCACTCTATCCTCTGCTATCTTCCTTTCTGTTACTCTCAGTTCTTCAAGTTGATATTCAAGAGCCTGAAACAAAGGTCATATTTAATGACAGATCACTGATATCAACTACATCATAGATATATATAGATCAAGAAATAAAGGTCCAAATATAATGATTTGAGGTTATTACACTCTTTGTGACCTGTTTAGCATTTCTACTATGAGGTGGAAGTAGAAATACGGAGACAATTTCGAATTTTGCCAAGTAACAGAATTTGCAATTTATTTGTGTTTATTTTAGAAATCACGGCGTTTAGTGATTTTTGGTCTGACATGAACTTGTAGCGTAATTTTCAAACCAGGTACCAGGTCATCACAAATTTCATCTCAAAAGTTGCACGAGACATGGAAATGGAAATGGAAAATCAGAAAACATTGCATCAATATCTTAACTTCATGATTTGGACTCAATGATTTGCCATGTGCACTATCAATTCATATTGCATATTGCAATGATCATAATATTTTTATTAGATAGATTTTCTTATTGGGATACCAGGAATATTCCACTTGGGCCAATATTACACTCATCTGCACCATGTGCATTCTCATGGAATATTTCACATCTGAACCATCCAGTTTCATATGAATATCATGCTCAAATATCTATATCTATATCACATGAGTATATTACAATACACAGATCTATCATACACTTGATTTATATAAATGTAATAATTCTACAAAAAAAATGATGATACATCATGCTGACTTTGTCAAAGTGGTGATGGATTATGTGGAAATCAAACTAACTGGTATTAAAGCAAGTGGTAATAAACTATATGTAGATATGGCGGGAGGAGGAATATTTTCTTTAAAATAATTCTTCCCTTCTCTTATTCCCATCGACTTAATACATAAACCACAATGTCCGGATTAACTGCCAGTTGATATAAACTGACTTTGTATATTTTCGGTTTGGTATTATTCCTCATGGTCTAACCTCAATTTATTCCTTAACCACTCATCTACAAGTCTAAGTACCAGTTTAGCCCATGTACCATTTTGTCTGATTTCCAGTATGGCTATACCCATCTGATTGAAAACCACTTGGTACATATGATTAGTTGAAATCTTTTATTTCATACCAAGTTTTCATTTGAAAAAAAAAATTGAAAATGAGGAGATGAAGTGTAAATCAGACCATCTGCGTAAATGAATATAACAGTTAGACCAAATAATACCATGTAGTAATTAGAATTATCACTGAAGGTGAATACCCCCACCCTACTATTCCATTGCAACGGAATTTCCAAAACACTTCGTAAATGAATCTTGCATGTCTTTATCCAAGATGAATGTTTGTGCCAAATTTTAAAAGCAATGGTAAAATAAATGGGGAAGTTGTTTTCATGGGTTTTTGGCAATAACATGCTGTTACCATGGCAACACAATTTCAAGAACATTTGGAAAAGGGAAAAGTGTGTTTTTACCTGAAGACCAATGCTTGTGCTAATTTTCATGAGCACTGACCAACATCTGGAAAAGTAGTCTGATTTTTGCCATACTTATTTTTATAAATTAAATTATAATTATTTATAAATTAGCTAAAAATTGAAGTAGTTTGATGCGCAAGATTTGCAACAGATTGGAAGACCGACTGACCAATTGCTGATTCCTATATTCCATCTTCAAACTTTGTTTGGCGGGGGTATAATAAGACCCCATGGGGGCCACTCCCATTAACGAGTGGATACCATGCACGACCATGGGATCTCGAAAAGCACCCTAAACAAAACGATACTCTTGGCAATTAGTCCCTGAAATGAACCCCTAAACATTAGAACTAAAGTCATAGTGGGTCATGGTGGTATCAGACAATCTGAGAAACAGAAATTACACCAGAGCTGCCAAGTTGTATTTTGCATTTTCAGTATTCTTATCCCCCAAAATCAGTATTTTGACCAAAAAATCTGTATTTTTACCATGAGATAAATATGCATGCATAATGGCAAAGTTCAATCACTTCTTACATTATTTTGCGCCCCACATCGTCGCACACGAGACCGAAAGCTTCAGTCTAGATTTTGGTTGTTCCGCTGAACTGCGTTGGCTGACTCACCAATACATAGACTGAAGAATTTGGAGGCCCGTACGTACAGACAACGTATTAGCAGTAACGTTAGATCTAACATTCGATGGAAACCTGTTTTTTTCAGATCGTTTTTTGCACATAAAATCATAAAATATCACATTATGAAAAAGAAATTGCATCCATATTTACGGAAAAATGTATGAAATTCTGAAATATCGTACCTTAGACCGCAGTTACGGCTAATTCGTTTCAAATTATGATCGAAACATCGTCATCTTCAATCCTTCCGTCGGTCAACGTAAGTTGCCATCTTGGATGACGTCATCATCCTTACAGACGTATTTACCAGTCGCAAAATGTCGCGATTTGAGCCGCTGCTTTGCGCTTGTAAACTATGTGCGTGCGCTCGGAACTTGTGACCCGCATTGATTCGCCAGGATATCGAAAATTCTAATCGGAAAGCCTTGATGAAAGCATAACTCATTGAACGTAGAGGGCAGCAACACACGGAATACCTTTTCTTCTCTAATTTGTTTTTTACCGTATTTTATCATGAAAAAGCGTACTGCCGTATTTTAAATTGATTTCCGTATGAAATACGGAAAAATCGTACTACTTGGCAGCTCTGTTACACCAATCTAGTGAAGAAACCCAATAGGTATATTCAAATTCAGTATAGACATTTGGTGTTGATTTTCAGTCAAAGTCAATGAAGCTCCAAACCTGATCTGGATCATTTGAGTTAAGGGGGGGGATCTAAACTGTAAATTGTGTTTCTAACACCAACAGCACCAACATCAAACATGAAATTCTGCATTGTCCCTACCTGTTTCCTTGCTATATGTTGCCCTTCTATCTTACGTGCCTTCACCAATGCTGCTTCCCCTTCCTCCTTGACTCGTACTGCATCGGAGACCATCCCCTGGAGCTCCCTAGACCGGGTCTGAAGGGAGTCACCAAGCCGCTGGAGCCTAGCTTTCTCCTTCTGGAGCTCCTCCTGCTCCTTCTCTAGCTCCTGTCTTCGTAGCTCCAGGTCATTCTGCTCCTTATGAAGTGATTCTCTGTTCAGTGATATCTGGATGCGTTCTGCTGATAGACTCTCTAGTGTTCCCTCCCTTGTAGCTTGCTCCTAAGAATAAGGAATTAACATCATATAGTACTATCATTATCTCCAGATGTGTAACTCTTACATTGAAAAGGAATATGTTTTTGTTTATTCTGACTACTCATTCCATAAACAAACCAACAAATATATGACCAGACACAATGTTAATTATGGCATTGTTTTTTAAATTGCTTTGTGTGGTTTCCCTGTCTTAATAATCTTTCAAAAGGCTTTGGCTTCAGTGCTTTGGTGCTTTTTTGTGCATTCAAATTATAAATCTTACTGGACACACACATTCTTAACCGGAGTTGAGTGCAGCACAATGCTGACACATACTTTGCTAAAGGAATGAAAATTATGGTTAAGAAGATGAAACCCTGACCCTCAAATTGGAAAGCAAAATAGAGAACCACTTGACCATCATGATGAAATATAAAATCATTGATAAACATCATACCTGAGAAGCTTTTGTAGATTGTTCTTTCATCTTTGCTTCCCATTCTCTTCTAGTTGTAGCAAACTGAGCACGCTCAGAAGCAAGAGCTTTTCTCTCTTCCATACACTGCTCCATGAGAGTCTTTTGCTCATTTAAAACAGCATTCTAATATAAAGAAGAAAATGGATTCCAGGTGGACATTCCATCAACATTTTCAATTGGCAACTTTCCTTGGTTTTACTGGCTGAGAACAGATGTCTAAATGTAACTGTCGGTGCTGACAACTTTTATGTCATATTTTCCATGACAATTGCTCTGGAACTCTGGGGATTGTTTAAAAATGATATTTAAACAATCAAAATTGCCATGACTGTGACCTGCATTTGATTTCAAAAAACGCACATAACAATACAAATGCCATGTTTGTGACCTGCATTTGATTTCAAAAAACGCACATAACAATACAAATGCCATGTTTGTGACCTGCATTTGATTTCAAAAAACGCACATAACAATACAAATGCCATGTTTGTGACCTGCATTTGATTTCAAAAAACGCACATAACAATACAAATGCCATGTTTGTGACCTGCATTTGATTTCAAAAAACGCACATAACAATACAAATGCCATGTTTGTGACCTGCATTTGATTTCCTAAAATGCACGTAACTCTTTCTGCAACAGACCCTAAGTGGTACTTACTACTATCAGGCTTTTAAAAAAAATAGCTTCCTCATACTGACCAGGATGAGCATAACACTGTTTTGCGAAAATAGGCAAAATAATAGAATGCCATCACTTTCTTATGTTGGTTCGTGTTGATAAATTACTTGTGATATGCTTGTCTAATTTTCACTACTTTTTAAAATCATCTTCTAGTTAGGGTATACTGGTCAGATTGAGATCAATCATATGTTTTCCACCAAACCAAGAAAAGAGTTCTAAACTTTCTTTTCATTTCAAGAATTTGTATAACCATTCAATACGGAAACCAAAATGAAAGGGGACAATCAATTTTATCAGAAAGAATGAAATGAGAGGAGCAATATAAAATTTGTTTTATCAAAATTTGTTATAGAATAAGGAAGTTATGGAAGTTCGATAAGTCTTGTACTTTCTATGGGGATCCTCAAATTGGCAAACATGTTTCAAAATGGATGATTTTGTGAACAACTCTCCATTTTTTCGTACACAAATTACAGATTTTCCCCTTTATTTACATATTTCACATTATCTCCTCCTAACCATCACATATGTGGTGTGAATTATATTCTCTCATGACATACACTTTGCCCAGGAGGCAAGATGAAGTTTTAAAGATAATGGGGAAAGTCTGAAAATTGGTGTACAAAACGATTGCAGAGTTTTCCACAAAATCTGCCATTCTGAAGTATGTTTGCCAATTTGAGAATCCCCATAGAAAGAAGAACAAGACTTTTTAAACGTCCATAACTTGACTTTTAAACTATTCCTCCCATTTTACTCTTTGCAATGAGATTACTTCTCTTCTTGGGTTTTGGTATTCTGTAAGTGGCACATGCATAAAGCAATTAGAATCAAAGAAACATATTTTCAAGACATTAACATAACACTTAGATAAAATAACTTAATTGCTAATACAAAATAATAGTTTATTTAATGCAAGTTGATCAAATTACAATTAAAAGCGATTACTCATTGGTTTGTTTGTTATTTTTTTTATTAGTTGTATGCCAAATTCAAAATGGCTAAACATAGGTTTTAATCTTAATATTTGCATAAATACATGATCAACACAATGTTAGTGATGAAATACCTTTGCTTGTTGTAAAGATGTCTGTTCTGCAGCAAGATGATCTGACATTACTTTCCTTTCTTCTTCCATCATCTTTTGATTATTGCTTAGTTTATTCTGCTCCTGACGCAACCTCCATCTATCCTGTATTAGTAATTATATATATTTGATACAAAATTACTTCACACAAAAAATTAAATGGAAAGGCTGTTGCGACACCCTTATACCTGTCTTAGCTTCCAAGTGAAATTTTGGATAAACAGAACCAATTTGTGCACTTTAGAAAAGATGTATATACGCACAAAGTTCAATTTTATTTTGACGATACTCATTCATGCTAACCTTGAGAGTTTGGTTGAACACAATCGGGCCAGTGTGTTTCAATGCACACAGGCCTGTTTGCACTAAAACTTTTGATGACATATCAGTATTCATAATTTTGTACAGTGGTCTAACATTATACAAATTGTTAATAGTTGGCAGATCTCTGGGTAAAATTTTAAATGATAGAAGGCTGACCTGATCCATCTGAATATTTTGTTCTTTGATGTGAGCTTCAAGTCTTGATATTGTCGCTTGTAACCTCTCTCTTTCTAAGCTCATGGTTGCTTCTTGTTCCTCTAATCTTTTTTTTATTCTTTTAGCTTCTTCCTCTCTATCCTTTAACTCCTGGAGACGATTATCTAGCTGAAATTGATGTTCATCTGATACTCTTCCCTACACACAGAAACAAAAAATACAATTAAAAATAGTAACATGTGGTATTCACAAAGGAATCTCAATTTAACCATTGGTCAGCCATTAGTCCTAAAAGGATTGGGGGGTCATAATGGCCGCCCACGCAATATTCCTAAAACGATAGCACCGCAAAATCTTATGACTCTTTTCTTTAAATTCGCCGCGCAACTTTTGAGACCATATTCACAACATATGGGTATAGCATCGCAATGCCACGTGAATTTTTATGAGACAATATCATGCCGAAAATGGCTCATTTTCACACTTTGTGTACAAAGTCTATGGAAATGAATTTCGTAAAAGGGTGATTATTTTTCATTTTACTTGGTCTGCTTAATCAATTTAATTTAGTTATTAAATGGGATGTGATAATTCCTATTGAAAAAAAAATGAAAAACAACAGATTAAAAAAACAAAGAAATACATAAGAAATTCATATGAAAAAATTTGGTTTTTGAAAATTTTTCTTTGTGGAAACCTGAAAGGACAAGTCCATCCCAACAAAAATTTATTTAAATAAAAAGAGAAAAATCCAACAAGCATAACACTAACAATATCTTGTAAATCTGACATAAAATAATAAAGTTAGGAAACTTTTAACTTTCACTTAATTTCACAAACCAGTTATATGCACATTCTGGTCGGTATGCAAATGAGGGGACTGACAACATCACCAACTAACTATTTTTTGTATATTTTTTATATGAAATGTGAAATATTCTAATTTGCTCCTCATTGTCCTGTGAAACAAAATTTTCTCCTCACTTAACATGTGGAATTACTATTGTTTTAATATCTCAAGGTTCAGTCAAGTTGGTCCTTATTGTCAAATCTATCCGTAGGGACAGTAAACGCAGCAGCAGCACAGAATCAGTTGTCACATTTAAATTTCAATAACTGATGTGACATTCTGGCAGTGGGACGATGAAAAAAGTTATAAGGAACTATTTATTACAAAAATATTTATATTACAGTGCATCCCCCAAAAAATGTCCCTCTGTCATTCAGCTCAATTCATTCTAAAATGTACTATACTTCTCAATTAAATTCAAAGCACTAGGCAGCTTACTGCATTTTCTAACTTTTATGAAAATTTCATTGGTCTTGCTTCAGAAGTTTTGAATACACATTCTGTTATGTAACAGTGACGCATTTCAGGTCATTTCAACTTTGCAAGAATCTGAGCAGGGACATTTCCTTTATCTGACCAGGCTCATTACATCACAAACTTAAGCATGTTCGGAAGGGCATGTAACATCAAGAATGAAATTTGTTTTGATCATTGATACGGGAATCAGTGCACCAATCTGCAAGAAAATACTACGGAGTAAGATAAGCAAAGGACAAGCCACAAGTGTATCATAATTTGTGGAAGTGATCATTGCACGTGGAAATGGACTGTGTTTTTAATTCACACAGACCTCAGTAATAACAAAACAGAAATGAAAACAAAAATAAGTTATGCATTATATCTGGCATGGAACAAGCATGGCCTATTGTTACCTGGGGGCGTTTCATCAATATTTTTGTCCGACAAGTTGTCAGATCTGACAACTTTCCTGGATTCTGATTGGTTGAGAAGCACTGTTACTATAGTAACTGTCGGATAAAACAGGACTTCTTGTCAGATAAAACGTCCAACAAGTCCTTTCATGAAACATGTATTCAAATCACTCAAAGATAGACCAGACATTTTTAGAGGAGTTAACATAAAATCAGCTTTCTAGTTCAGCACAATTAATTGAGAATAATAATTATTTTTATAATCAGTGCTGTATATCGCATATTTATTCTCTAATTGATGAAACCTGTGATCCCCTACTAGATCCATTCTCTCTTCTCCAGCCTTTAGTAACTGTGATCAAACCTGTAATGAATTGATTTGATCCCCTACAAGACCCACTCTCTCTACTACATCCTGTAGAGACTGTGTTCATACCTGTAATGAATTGATTTGATCCCCTACTAGACCCACTCTCTCTACTACATCCTTTAGAGACTGTGTTCATACCTGTAATGAATTGATTTGATCCCCTACAAGACCCACTCTCTCTACTACATCCTTTAGAGACTGTGTTCATACCTGTAATGAATTGATTTGATCCCCTACAAGACCCACTCTCTCTACTACATCCTGTAGAGACTGTGTTCATACCTGTAATGAATTGATTTGATCCCCTACTAGACCCACTCTCTCTACTACATACTTTAGAGACTATGTTCATACCTGTAATGAATTGATTTGATCCCCTACTAGACCCACTCTCTCTACTACATCCTTTAGAGACTATGTTCATACCTGTAATGAATTGATTTGATCCCCTACTAGACCCACTCTCTCTACTACATCCTTTAGTGACTGTGTTCATACCTGTAATGAATTGATTTGATCCCCTACTAGACCCACTCTCTCTACTACATACTTTAGAGACTATGTTCATACCTGTAAAGAATTGATTTGATCCCCTACTAGACCCACTCTCTCTACTACATACTTTAGAGACTGTGTTCATACCTGTAAAGAATTGATTTGATCCCCTACAAGACCCACTCTCTCTACTACATCTTTTAGTGACTGTGTTCATACCTGTAATGAATTTGATTTAGATCCCCTACAAGACCCACTCTCTCTACTACATACTTTAGAGACTATGTTCATACCTGTAATGAATTGATTTGATCCCCTGCAAGACCTACTCTCTCTACTACATCTTTTAGTGACTGTGTTCATACCTGTAATGAATTGATTTGATCCCCTACTAGACCCACTCTCTCTACTACATACTTTAGAGACTATGTTCATACCTGTAATGAATTGATTTGATCCCCTACAAGACCCACTCTCTCTACTACATCCTTTAGTGACTATGTTCATACCTGTAATGAATTTGATTTAGATCCCCTATTAGACCCATTCTCTCTACTACATACTTTAGAGACTATGTTCATACCTGTAATGAATTGATTTGATCCCCTACAAGACCCACTCTCTCTACTACATCTTTTAGTGACTATGTTCATACCTGTAATGAATTGATTTGATCCCCTACAAGACCCACTCTCTCTACTACATCTTTTAGTGACTGTGTTCATACCTGTAATGAATTGATTTAGATCCCCTACAAGACCCACTCTCTCTACTACATCCTTTAGAGACTGTGTTCATACCTGTAAAGAATTGATTTGATCCCCTACAAGACCCACTCTCTCTACTACATCTTTTAGTGACTGTGTTCATACCTGTAATGAATTGATTTAGATCCCCTACAAGACCCACTCTCTCTACTACATCCTTTAGTGACTGTGTTCATACCTGTAATGAATTGATTTGATCCCCTACAAGACCCACTCTCTCTACTACATCCTTTAGAGACTGTGTTCATACCTGTAAAGAATTGATTTGATCCCCTACAAGACCCACTCTCTCTACTACATCCTTTAGAGACCGTGCATGGTTAGAACTGTCTTTCAGTGAGTCCACATGACATTGCATTGCTTTCCTGGTTTCTTCCACCTCAAAGCGACTTTGTACTCTTAGCTCTTCCATCTCTTGCTTGTGTATCTAGGGGATAAATAACAATCCAAGCACTTGTCTAGTATCTTAATATGTTTCAACAAAACTTATTACAAATAAATAATGCAACTCATAGACAGCATATTATTATTATTATTATTATTATTATTATTATTATTTATTTGGCCATAAAAACATACAAAAATTGTACAATGCAATTACATAAATACAATTTGAAATTGAAAAATTAAATATAGATGTAGTAGAAATGAAAAAGAAAAGAGTAAGAAAACGGTTTTTCCGTGGGCCAGGGCTCGCAAAAGTAAAATTCAGTACTATTGCCCAGAGGCATGCAAGCCCTCATGGAAAAACCGTTGAGAGAATATTGCACATTCGATATATAAAATTGCACATTATTAAAATTCAAATAAAACACATTGACAAACATTCTAAAAAGTATGTAACGCCAGGCAAGATACAGTAAAAGAAATAAAGACAGGTATTAGAAAGAATTTGAATACCCATGCCGGACTGATTAAGGAATGTTTGTAATGCTTAACATAATATAGCACAAAAATAACTTAGATTTGTGTGAGGTACTAGAGCCCGAAAAGCAACAATGAAATGAAATAAGGAGGAATGCCCTAGACAACAGCAAGAGCATGCCTCCACATTCCTATTAATAGCATGTGTACTCGCCAGGCTCCAGCACCTAATACATAACACTCATAAAGACAACAAATAGTAAAATTACAGGAAACTCGCCTCCTTTGATAAAGAAAAAGAAGAGAAATTAAGAACTGCATAGTAATGATAATTTTAAAAATATAGTAATGATATTGATATTCTTAGATTCTTATGTGCCCCCAACAGTTTTGCTAAAGAGGAAAAAAAATCTAATGTACCAAATGGATATAACAGATCATACAGCCTGTACTACTTGAGCATTATTCTGAAATATATAAAAAAAAGATTTAATTATACATTAAATCCTTACTGACAGGTAATTGAATCAAATCAAAATAAAGGAAACAATTGTTGGATGCACATCATAGAATTAAATATGCAAAGTACATGTAATTATTTAGGTAATATGGCAGCAAATCAAATCACAGGAAAAGTGTAATGGCAAAAATTAATTTAGTATAACTGTTCTGGAGTTAATAAAGGTCCAACTAAATAGAGGAGAAAAGAGGGGGAAGAGATATATGCACTGATATTGCAGCAGACAAAAATAATTCTTAAAGAAATGTCCTTGTTGGAATCATAGCACAAATAATGAGGTGGTGAAAAGAAACCAAATAAAAATGGAAAGAAAATGGAGGTATTTATGAGTTGGACAAGAGTGCTCCCTTTAAAGAAGAAAGAAATGAAGAGAGGGAAGTTGAAACAGCATCATCTCTTACACTTAGAGGAAGAGTGTCCCAAAGTCTTGGAAGGCGCCTAGAGGGTGAGTAGAAAAAGGACTGAGTTCTGGAAGGCAGATGACGGAAAGAGAGCGTTTCAGGATGGCGGGGGTTGATATAGATATTTGCACTGAGCTGTTCACAGTTACAAATTCCACGAAGACACTTAATTGCAAAGGAACATAAGAGATAATCTCGTCGGGAGGCAAGTGAAGACCAGTCGAGAAGCTTGAGCCTATCTTCGTAGGACATCTCACCACGTCGCTGTTTTAAGGCAAGTCTAGTGGCTGTCCTCTGTACACGCTCAAGCTTATCCACCTGTTTTGAGGTTGTGGGATGCCATGCAGGCACACCATACTCTAAGATTGGTAATACTATTGACTTGTATAAGCAGAATATAGAGGATGCAGAAGCACCACGTGCCACCAGTCTTATAAATCCCAACAGACGATTAGCACGTGATACAACAGAGTCAATGTGGGTTTTCCAGGAGAGATCGGAAGAGAGGATCAGTCCCAGGTATCTGAGGGAAGAATGAGAACATAGAGCAGTATTGTTTAAGTAATAGGTAGGTGGGTTAACTTGTCTACTTCTTGTGATATGCATCACCATTGTCTTCGAGGTGTTAAAAGTCATTCCATTTATTGCACACCAAGAGTTCAAAGCAACAAGATCTGATTGAAGTTGATGTTCATCTGCAGATGAATAGATGTTCCTAAAAATAAGAACATCATCTGCAAACAGAACACAAGGAGATAGAGCATTATAGGAGATATCATTGACAAACAAGTTAAAAAGTGTGGGGCCCAGGACACTCCCTTGGGGAACGCCGCTTGGGACATCAATCCAGTCCGATGAAGAGCCTAAAAACAAAACTCGCTGAGATCTGTTGGAGAGAAAAGAGTGAATCCAGTTCCATAAACTACCTTGAATGTTAAATGATTTGGCAAGTTTAAACAAAAGCTGTGTGTGTGGCATTCTGTCGAATGCCTTCGACATATCCAAGAAGACTGCATCAATCCTGGGTGCACGGGTTTTGTCCAAGGTACAACTCCACTGGTGATAAACATTTGTCAACTGTGTTACACAGCTCTTACCAGAGACAAAACCATGCTGCCCAGGGTTGAGAAGTCCATTTGCATAAATATGTTCCTGGATGTTCTTAACGATGAAACCCTCAAGGAGTTTACAAAGAACCGAGGTTAGAGCAACAGGACGATAGTTCGTGACAGCTGATTTGTCCCCACCCTTGAAGACGGGTGTAATATGTGCCCGTTTCCAGGACAATGGAACTTTGCCACAACCTAAGGATGTATTGAAAAGAATAGAAATAGGAAGTGAAATTTCTTCTGCAACTTCAAGAAGTATACTGGGAAGAATGCCGTCAGGTCCGGGAGACTTATTTCTCTGCAGACGAAGAAGAGCCGAGTGAACCTGTGAAGAAGATACAGAGAAATGTGAAAGAACAGGAATGTGCAAACTACAAGTAGGGGATCATCAGGTAGAGTACATTGATGACTGAATACAGAACTAAAATAAGAACTGAAAGCATCTGCAATATCTCCAGGATTTGAAATATCTACATCATTAAACCTAAACTTAGGAGGAGGAGGCGAGTTTTTGCGAGTTCTTATAAAAGCCCAAAACCTACGTCTATTGTCATCACAGGCAAACAATGTATTAACATATGTCCAATACGCTTTTCTACAGTCCTTCTTCACATTATTTCTGACAGTTTTATAATTTGACCAGTCTACATGATTATGAGTTCTCCTAGCAAGTCTAAACAGAGAATGTTTTTCATTAATCAGAGACCTGATTTCGGGTGTGATCCAAGGAGAGAGGCGATTCTTCCGTTTGTGCACCTGTGGGATAGTTTCCTTAATGGCAGCATCAAGAAGTCTGTGAAGATTTCGTTGCACTCATCCACATCAGTTCCAGATAAAATAGCTCGCCATGGGATCAGATGAATGAGGTATCGAAGTCTCGCAAAATCTCCACGACGAACCTGTAGAAAGGACCTCAAAGTGGCTCGTTGGGGCGAAGGTCTCGGAGAACGGATACGGATTCGAGGTTTTGATGCACAAGCATTTCAAGGAATAAATGTCCTGCCTATAAATGTCTAGCCTGGTACCCACTAATTTCATCTAGGTACAGTACAATAGTAAACAAATTTCTTGCTGAAGGAAATGAACACCATGGCTAGGATTTGAACCCATGGTCCTCAGATTGAAAGGTGGGCATCAGAACCTCTCCAGGACACGCTCTTTGTGAGAGTACAACTCTCTCAGGTTCAAGGTGCAAGAACCATTTGCCCACAATGCTCCCACATAATAAGGTACTTAATAGCTAAGAACAATAATCAAATAATTACTGTTAAGAATAAATCAAAACCAAAGGCTTGCTATTCCTACAAACTCAACCAACAGACAGTATTTATATTCCTTACAATTTTTTTATATGGTTTTTCTTTTTGTAAAAAAAAATCTACAAAATGTGATATTGACTTTTAAGACAAAGTTTAATCCCTAAGAAACAACATAAACTGCCGCTGATAATTTACGACATGTAGGAAATCAAAGAAATCATTCTTAATGGTGTCATAACTTTGATTATCGATATAACACTAAACATAAAATGAAATCATTGTTTTACTGAGTTTTCTTGTCTCATGCTTAATTGCTGACAAGTACTACTGGATTAAGAGTGAATTTCAAAAATTTTGAGGGAAAAATTAGTATTATAACGTCTGGTGTTAGAGATGTGTATCCCATTTTGCATCCCCTATCTACATCGGTGCCTAAACCCTCAACAGACTGGGGTTTTCAGCTGTTCTACAGTTTAACTTAGAGTTCACTTTAATTGTGAATAATGTGTCTGTGTTTACTACAAAGCAGTAATAGATATACATACCCGCTAGAGTGTTTTGTCTGTGTTTACTACAAAGCAGTAATATAGATATACATACCCGCTAGAGTGTTTTGTCTGTGTTTACTACAAAGCAGTAATAGATATACACACCTGCTTGAGTGTTTGTCTGTGTTTACTACAAAGCAGTAATAGATATACATACCTGCTAGAGTGTTTTGTCTGTGTTTACTACAAAGCAGTAATATATATATACATACCTGCTTGAGTGTTTTGTCTGTGTTTACTACAAAGCAGTAATATATATACACACCTGCTTGAGTGTTTTGTCTGTGTTTACTACAAAGCAGTAATAGATATACATACCTGCTTGAGTGTTTTGTCTGTGTTTACTACAAAGCAGTAATAGATATACATACCTGCTTGAGTGTTTTGTCTGTGTTTACTACAAAGCAGTAATATATATACATACCTGCTTGAGTGTTTTGTCTGTGTTTACTACAAAGCAGTAATATATATATACATACCTGCTTGAGTGTTTTGTCTGTGTTTACTACAAAGCAGTAATAGATATACATACCTGCTTGAGTGTTTTGTCTGTGTTTACTACAAAGCAGTAATAGATATACATACCTGCTTGAGTGTTTTGTCTGTGTTTACTACAAAGCAGTAATATATATATACATACCTGCTTGAGTGTTTTGTCTGTGTTTACTACAAACCAGTGATATATATATACACACCTGCTTGAGTGTTTGTCTGTGTTTACTACAAAGCAGTAATAGATATACATACCTGCTTGAGTGTTTTGTCTGTGTTTACTACAAAGCAGTAATAGATATACATACCTGCTTGAGTGTTTTGTCTGTGTTTACTACAAAGCAGTAATAGATATACACACCTGCTTGAGTGTTTTGTCTGTGTTTACTACAAAGCAGTAATAGATATACATACCTGCTAGAGTGTTTTGTCTGTGTTTACTACAAAGCAGTAATATATATATACATACCTGCTTGAGTGTTTTGTCTGTGTTTACTACAAAGCAGTAATATATATACACACCTGCTTGAGTGTTTTGTCTGTGTTTACTACAAAGCAGTAATAGATATACATACCTGCTTGAGTGTTTTGTCTGTGTTTACTACAAAGCAGTAATATATTATACATACCTGCTTGAGTGTTTTGTCTGTGTTTACTACAAACCAGTAATATATATATACACACCTGCTTGAGTGTTTGTCTGTGTTTACTACAAAGCAGTAATAGATATACATACCTGCTTGAGTGTTTTGTCTGTGTTTACTACAAAGCAGTAATAGATATACATACCTGCTTGAGTGTTTTGTCTGTGTTTACTACAAAGCAGTAATAGATATACATACCTGCTAGAGTGTTTTGTCTGTGTTTACTACAAAGCAGTAATAGATATACATACCTGCTTGAGTGTTTTGTCTGTGTTTACTACAAAGCAGTAATAGATATACATACCTGCTTGAGTGTTTTGTCTGTGTTTACTACAAAGCAGTAATATATTATACATACCTGCTTGAGTGTTTTGTCTGTGTTTACTACAAAGCAGTAATATATATACATACCTGCTTGAGTGTTTTGTCTGTGTTTACTACAAAGCAGTAATAGATATACACACCTGCTTGAGTGTTTTGTCTGTGTTAACTATAAAGCAGTAATAGATATACACACCTGCTTGAGTGTTTTCATTTCTTTACCATGCTCTGTATACATCTGCTCTATCCTGGCTTGATGTTCACCTATGACCTTTGACCTCTCAACAATGATAGATTCTAGTCTTTCCTCATAGCGTTTGGCTGATTCCTGTGAATCTTCTTTATTCTATTCTCTCTCTTCTTAGCTCCTTCTTCTAGGAGAGCTATATAGCTTTGATGGTTGGTCTCAACTGTATCTAGCTGTTGTTTATGGTGCTTCTCAAGGAACTGAATAGAAGACTCAAGTTGAGATTTTTCATTCTCAAGCTGGTGAACCTAGATAATTGGTTGAAAAAGAGAATCATACCATCATTGATTGGAATCAGCTGATTGGAACAGAGTAAAATTGAACAAGAAATGGAGTAAGAATTTCAACATGCTGAAACCCCATTAAGAATCCAAAGTATTTAGAACATATTTTTTTACTGCAATACACTTCAGTTTGCTTTGCTAGCAAAACTCTTCCAGTATGAACAAGATGACAGCAAAGTCTTCATCTTCACACTGACCATGCATGTATTATCTAACCTACATGTCCCGGGGGGGGGGGGCACTTAAATTGACGAGTGGATACCATGCGCGACCCCAAAAACACGTAAAAAGGATGTCTTTTTCAAGATAGGGCATGTTACGTTCGTAAGGTAATAAGGGTGTCAAAAACACTAAAATAATGAAAAAAGGTTATCTATTTCGCTATGAAAGTTATACGTGTTAAGGGTGAAATTTGCGAGGGTATACAGAATTAAGACTAAAATGTTTTATAAAGGATGTACTTTTTTCCCCAACAGTCAACACTACGTGTTTAGAGTACGATTTGTGTGAGGTGTGGGAGGTGGGGCCGCGGAAGTGCCCCCCCCCACTTTTTTCCAAAACCATGTACAAAAAACATACAAATGACCATATAATTGTGATTTTTTGCATGGTCAGCCCCCCCCCCCCTTTAAAAACTATTCCGCAGCCCCTGGTACTAAACCCAATGATCTAGGTAAAGGTAAAACCCACGACCGACCTCCATGACACAACAATCAAAATATTGTTGTACTTGTTTAGGGATTCAATGCAGGGAATACTTGACAAGAGTATCGTTTTGTTTCCAATACTTGTTAAGAGTATGGTTTCAAACGCCAATACTTGTTAAGGGGTGCGTTTTCAGAATATGCAAAATACTTCTTTAGGGTGCTTTTCAAGACCCAATGGTTGTGCATGGTATCCACTCGTCAATGGAAGTGCCCCCCCCCCCCCTGGCTACATGTACTCATTTCCTAATAGAAGCCAATGGAAATACAATGTCTCAAATAACTCTGTTTCAATAACAGCAGGTGAAATGTCAATAATCAGAGTGATTTGCCACTAGGGAAAGCATCTCATTAATCAAAAAAAGTTATATGTTCAGGGAAGTGAAAACAAAAACATGGCAACTACAACAGACTATACGATTGGACTGTCATCCCTAAATTGGTGTAGTGGCTTTGTTGTTTTAGAATGAAAGTTGAAATGAGGACAATATACCACTTTTATAGAAGTTCATAAAGGGATTTTATAATAAAATATAGATAGGTCAAAAAAGTAAGGACAGAATTGATTGAACCTTATTCTCAAGCCAAGTGTTGCCTGATGACATTCCTCCAAAATTAGAACCACCAAGACCAGAACTACTACCAGGAGTAGCACCAAGACTATAACTGAGGCCTAGACCAGGAATGGATGATGGTTGTAGAAACTGTTGCTGCATCATGGCTTGTTGCTGCTTCATTGCTTCTTGTTGCTGTTGAAGGGCTTGCTGTTGCTGTTGTAGCATTGTCTTCTGTTGTTGTTCTTGTATCAGTCGCATCTGTTTCTCATGCTCAGCTGCCATTTGGATCTGAAAGAAATATAGAGTAGTTCGTAAATCTGTCCTGTATTTACAATCAATATAAATGATTCAAATACTAATTCAATAATTGAAATCATTGTTTTACCTCACATAGGAATGGCCACGGCTTTATAAGAAAAGAAAGTATTTATCAAGATAGCTACAATGACTAAAATTTGACCTTTTGCTCACAACACAAAGAAATAATCAGAATTACTTCAAATTTTCAGCTGCTAACTGCTGCCTTCATCGATGACCAAAGTGACCCGATTTGACCTAGTGACGTAGCGATCGATAATCGGGTTGTAGACACTTAGTTAAGGGTTTGTGTCAGGAATCTTACATTGGATAAACAGAACATTCCCTTAGGACCAGATTCCTTGAACACCGATGCCCGAGCTCCATTTCTTCTGGAGTATTGCAGCACATTCACATCAAATCACCTGGACATCAGCAAAGTACAAGTGCTGGACAGGGAGCCGCAGTACTTTGAGGTTTATATCCGGGCATTCAAACATTCTCTCAATAGGAACGGAGGGCGATACAAGCTTCCGAGAGTCTACAACCGGATTATCGATCGCTACGTTACTAGGTCAAATCGGATCACTTCGGTCATCGATGAAGAAGGCAGCAGTTAGCAGCCAAAAATTCTTCAGATTTTTTCTTTGTATTGTGAGCAAAAGGTTAAATTTTACTTATTTTTAACCAACACAGATGAACTTTCATGATAGGATAGCTACAATGGGCTAACCTTTTTCATAATTCTTCTGGCAGGCATGTGGAGGTTTTTCATCACGCACTACCATATACTATAATGAAAATGGTCAAGTATAAAACAAGTTTCTTTTCTATATATTGTTCCACTTCATGAGAGTGTTTCATGAAGCATCTTGTCAGAGATATTAACTGACAACAAGTGGAATGCCTCTGGCCGTCTCACCTGCATCACGCAATTCAACATAGCAGCAGTGCTGACTTTGAAAACTACTGAAACTCACACAAGATGTTCAGTGATACTTGGTTGCTCTTACTTCCCCATTTTATGAATTAGACCAATACACTAACAGAGATAGGATGGTAATTCAACAAATACCCCCAATGCGGCCAAAGTTCATTGATCTCACATGACCTTTGACCTTGATCATGTGACCTGAAACTTGCACAGGATATTCATTGATACTTGATTACTCTTATGTCCAAGTTTCAAAAGTCAGATCAATAAACTTGCAAAGTTGTGATGGTAATTCAACAGATACCCCCATTATGGCCAAACATTATGTCAAACTTCCCTTTGAAACAATACCGCAGTTCGGATTGCGAACTGCGGTGTTGTACCCCATTTTCCATTTGGATCTCAGTTCAGATTGCGAACTGCGGTGTTGTACCCCATTTTCCATTTGGATCTCCTAAAAATCATTTCCAAGCCCTTATCAACCGCGCTTGGCCAAGTAATCCAGGGGTAATCCCCGCTGTCTCAATTTCACCCCCACAGGCCAGTATATGAGCGTTGAGCGAAGGACGAAAAGATAAACAACAGCTGCGCTATTACGTAAGACTTCTCTGCCTGTAGTAGGACCTTCGGAATGAAATTATTGTATTCCATATTTAATCACGTTTTCAAAGGCATATTGTATTCAGTAACCCAATGTTAGTCCATTTTCAATTTCGAACGAAGAAAATCGACCTCGGAATAAGGAAAGTAAGTGAATAAAAATGACGGCATGCTTACAGGGACCGCACTCAGCGCTACGCATGCATCCCATCGTGTGTGGCCCCCTGCTGTGACTGTCTATGCCGGGCTGTTGTTTTATCTTCGGACCAACGTCAAGAAACAGGTTTTTTGATACTTAAATTGCTTTCTTGAGGCAGTTACGGCTGGAGAAGAGAATTGATGAGAAGGGGAACTGGGGTATAGTGTTCTCAAATGGAAGTTTTTCGTCATGGTTCATTGACATTTGACCCTGGTCATGTGACCTAAAATGCGCACAGGATGTTCAGTGATACTTGATTACTCTTATGTCCAAGTTTTATGAACTAGACCAACATACTTTCAAAGTTATGATGGTAATTCAACAAATACCCCCAATTTGGCCAAAGTTCATTGACCCTAAATGACCTTTGACCTTGATCATGTGACCTGAAACATGCACAGGATGTTCAGTGATACTTACTATTATGTCTAAGTTTCATGAATCAGATCCAAAAACTTTTAAAGTTTTGATTGTAATTCAACAGATACCCCCAAATCGGCCAAAGTTCATTGACCCTAACTGACCTTTGACCTTGGTCATGTGATGTGAAACTCATGCAGGATGTTTGGTGATACTTGATTAACCTTATGTCCAAGTTTAATGAACTAGGTCCATATATTTTCTAAGTTATGATGACATTTCAAAACTAAACCTCAGGTTAAGATTTTGATGTTGATTCCCTCAACATGGTCTAAGTTCATTGACCCTAAATAACCTTTGACCTTGGTCATGTGACATGAAACTCTAATAGGATGTTCAGTAATACTTGATTAACTTTATGGCCAAGTTTCATGAACTAGGTCCATATACTTTTTAAGTTATGATGTCATTTCAAAAACTTAACCTTAGGTTAAGATTTGATGTTGACGCCTCCGCCGTCACCGCCGATGTCGGAAAAGCGGCGCCTATAGTCTCACTCTGCTATGCAGGTGAGACAAAAATGCTCTGAGCCAACCAGATGCAAGGAATTCTGTAGCTTATAACAATAGTCAGTGAAAATCTTTGTCATGAAATACTCTATTATACCTGCTGTTGTTTTATAGTTGCCTCGTATTGAAGTAAACTTTCCCTTTGCTTCTCTATCTGACTCTGCTCTTGGTTTAACCTAGTCATTACATCAATATCACTCACACCACCACCAATGTCCCTTGATGGTGTGGTAACAGATACAGGTGTTTCTGGTTTTAGTCTATCCGTTGTTGCTACAGTTGCAGCAGGCGCACCTGGTGTGGTAGAGACTGCAGAGGGAGGTTGAGAAGATAGTGGTTGTTGTGTGGTAAGTGTTGAAGTATTAAGACTTTGTTGCTGTTGTTGCTGCCTCATCTCCTGCCTCCATTTTGGCTCCCGTCTCCTTAAAGACAAATATGAAAATATCCATGACCTTTTTGCCAGATTAGCACCATTAATCTTCATAATAAATTTGTTCCTTACACTCATCAACTATCATTATTACTATCATTATATACTAGGAAAAAGGGTAAAATTCCATTTGGACTAGATGAATTAAACAGGAAAGAATGAATAACCTGGGATGTGATTCATGAAATCATCAATTGAATAAGTGTTTGTTACTGCAAAATCGTAGAATAGCCTTAAAGGGACAGTTCACCCTGAAGAAAACTTTGTTGTAAAAATAGCAGAAAAAATAATAAAAAATATTGGTGAAAGTTTGAGGAAAATCTGTTAAAGAGTAAGAAAGTTATTAGAGTTCAAAATTTTAGATTTGTGACGTCATAAACGAGCAGCTGCCCCATGTGTTATGTAATATAAAATGTATGAATTTCTCATTTTGTATGGTTCCTGATGACTTAATTTTGTTTTCTTTTCATGATCTGGTGTGAAATGATTTGTCAATTGATATACAAAAGTTACAGTGAAAACCATTTTCAATTTTCTGAGAAAATGACATTTCATTGATTTTTTACCATTCGCTATGTAGGAATGCTACTCGCATATGACGTCACAAATCAAATAATTGAAATTCTAATAACTTTTTAATTATTTGATGAATTTTCCTCAAACCTTCGGCAATATTTTTTATTATTTTTTCTGCTATTTTTACAATAAACTTTTTGTCAGGGTAAACTTCCCATTTAAGAATGAACATACTGAAGCTTTTTGACATGCACTCATCACAGTAAAATCCCATAGATGACTAGAACGCAGCCAAACAATATACAGTGCATATAAAAAAAACAGGACAGTTTTGAAGTCTATAAAAAATTTGTTTCAAATTATCATTATCTATATTTTGATGTTAATAGATGCTCTGAGATGTTATCTTTGAAATGCTATAATAATTTATAAATAAATTTTGTTCATGCTTGAGCAAACATGGGACGTTTTTGTCTAGGGTTCAAAAAGAGGCTTGCGCCAAAATGGCAGAAATGATAAACTTGATGGCTTTTGGCTACCCGTAATCAGCAGACTTCCTTTTAATCTCTTCATTGTCTTTGCCATAATTTTCAGATTATGCTGTCAAATTTTGTTACAAATTTATTTATTTACCTGAATTATTTTGTTTTTCATTTAGAATTCTTTTACCTTTGAATTTTCCTTCATAAGTAAGAAAAGAACACTTTTTGTCAACCCAAGTAAGAAGATTTGCATTATTAATTGGGAGAATTTGTAATGATTCAAATCCTGTTATTATGTGAAAGAAATTATGTTATGGTGCCTATAAAAGACATGAATCCTATTTTCAAGGGGTTATTGAATTCTTCACCAAGTTTATGTGCTTGACAGGACAAACAGGAAAGGATTCATCCCTTTCAATGGCAATGATGTATTAAAGTCAATTTTGAAGGAGCAAGATATGACAGATCGGGCAAAGTATATTAAAAGTTGTGAAGCCATCAAGCAAATATTTCCCCTTTTTTATTAAAATATGAAATTTGTGATTTTGACATAATATTCATAAAATGATATCATATTTCACTTTCTATGTTTTCTGTTATTTTCCTATCTACTTTTTTTTTCTTGGTCATGAATTTTTTATTTTTTTTGGG
Organism: Lytechinus variegatus; assembly: GCF_018143015.1. Taxonomy (NCBI): domain Eukaryota; kingdom Metazoa; phylum Echinodermata; class Echinoidea; order Temnopleuroida; family Toxopneustidae; genus Lytechinus; species Lytechinus variegatus. The sequence goes on from NC_054749.1 coordinate 36,676,564, forward strand.
TGGGGAGCACCCAAGCTCCCATCCATCAGTATGCTACTGTTCAAAGGAAGAAAAAAACATGCTCTCCCATACTTCTGTTAAAAAAAAATTGTTCTTGCCTAAAGAAGGAATTTTAAAAGCTAAAAGAGAACATATTAAAAAGGAACAACAGCACAATTCAATTCAATTCAAGTAGATTTGGAAATGAATTTTGACAGCATAATTCGAAAATTATGGCAAAGATAATGAAAAGGTTAAGAGGAAGTCTGCTGATTAGCAATAAGTCCAACCATCATATTTATGATTTTATGCCATTTTGGCACAAGCCTCCTTTTTAATCCCAGACAAAAACATTCCATGTTCACTCAAGCATGAACGAAACTAAATTATTTTAATAGCATTTCAAGGATAATACTTTAGAGCACCTATTGACACCAAAATATAGAGATCATAATTTGAAACCCAAATTTTTTCGACTTTTCAAATCTGTCCCGTTTTTTTGATACACACTGTAGAACCGAAAGAGACAATGAATGCTAAACAGCAAGCTGTAATTGGCTGTCAAGGTAAACAGCTCGCCGTTTAGCTTTAATTGTCTCTTTTGGTTCTATTATATATTGTTTTGCTCTAGCATGAGTGCATGTCAAAAAGCTTCAGTATGTTCGTTCTTAAGGATATATTATGAAAACAAACAATTATTGATTTTCATTGAAAAACTTGCTCTGAGCGAATCAGATGCAAAGATTTTGGTGTAGCCATGATGAAGCGGTTCTGACTCTCCCCATGTAATCATGTGTTCAAATCCCACCATGGCCTATCGTCCTTTGCAAGGAGTCAATCCACAATTTGCCACTCTCCACCCAGGTGTTAAATGGATACCTGGTAGGATGCGATAGCCTATGTTATGCCTAGCAATTGAGTCTTGGAACTCTTGTTGGAATGTTCCCCAGGGAGCGGAAAAGGTGAATACATTGTATGCGGGTATCACATGCAAGGATCCGATGATCGGGGTAATAATACATCTGTAAAGCGCTTAGAGATTTTGTTCCGATGTGTTAAGCGCTATATAAATGCTAATTATTATTATCATAACATTTATTTGCTAACCTGAGATAAGCTGTTTGTGATCCCCTGAGATTGAAGTAGTAGATGACTGCCGCTGTACAGGGCTGCTATGTGACTTTCCACTACTTGCTTCAATCTGAAATAACAAGACAGAATGAACATTGTAGTATAATGAACAAGAGCTAGTGTCGCTAAGGCCAGCACATAATACACCCGTCTGTAACACAAAAATTGAGTTATTGGTCAAGCAAGAAGGTCAAGCTGGTTTGTGGGGATTTTTTAATTCAAATATCATGAAAAAATCTCTATTTTGATTTAGTCACATATGTATTAAATACTTAATCAAAAATATTTAATGATGTGATATTCATCTACAATAAACATGTTTTCTTATTTTGCGAGACACACTGTATAACTTACCTGGTTTGCTTGAGAGGTGGGTACAGGGGTAAGGGGCTTGGTGATGGTAGAATTTGAGGTAACTGGGGTACCCCCTCTCCAGGTTTTTGACTTGGTTCTCTTTTCTCCATATCAGCAAGCTGTTTGATTTGTTGAGCAATAAGACTGGCTCGTAGAGGATCACTATTACCAAGTGGATCATCATCATCATCACCTATCACAAATACAAATTAAATTTGATTAAATTCAATGTAGAGAGGGAAGACAGACTACTGAGTGGCCTACATAAGTTAACACTCTTTTTGCTACAAAAATATAAATTTGCTTATTAATAATCACATTTCAAAATAATTACAATAATGTAAAAAAATGTTATGCAACAATACTCTTTAAAAATAGACACATTCTTTCTTTTCCTATGCTTCTCCATTTAATTCTGAATCAATTTCTAAACTGAGAGACACCATTTGTCATCTGACATCAGACAAGTTATAGAACTTAATATTGATTGTCTGAGAAGCACAGGTGTGTTCCAATGGTGAATTTTTGATAACGTCAACTTGTCAGTGCTGATAACACTTTTATAACCACACAAATGAAAAGATGAACAAACTCAAATATCATAATTCTGATAACCAAGGCATAATACATCTATTGTACACTGTACTATTGGAAGTTGTTAGTGGAGCATATTGCTTACTATAATTGATAGAATCAAAGGTACTCCCAAGATCACCAGTTGAACTCAAATCGGTATTTCTTCGTCCTGTCCTTCTTGGGCTTTCATTCTCCCAAGGAAATGGTGACCTGAATATTTGATAAAAAGAATCAATATGATCATCACCTTTATAAAGCTGTTTATAAAGTTAAGCACAAGATCTTGTATGAGAATATGCAGAATTGGAACATATTCTTAGGTGCTATTATAGACGTACATATCATCCACATGACAAGGTTGGGGTCAATATCATTTGTAAATTATGAACAGCTAAAAGAAACACCCACCAGATACATGCTAAATTTTAACTCTGTAGGACATTTTCATTATGACCTCCATACATGACATCAAAGTTAAGAAAATTGACATGCCCAATTTTGAGATATCATGGAAACAAAATTTGGCTATAAAAACAAATAATCAATAAATAACAAAATTCTGACAAAATTAAAAGGTCATCTGTCTTTTCATTAATAAACCCATTTTTAATGGAATTGAATTGAACTAAACTAGAACAGAGATTTGATTTCAAATCCTTAACAAAGTTACTAACTGCCTTTAACATTAAGCTCCTAGACCGTCTGAAGATGAATTGATTTAACAGAAAGCTGAGTAGATCCTCATATGACATCACCACACAGTGTTGAATTTTCTTGTATAGTAATTTCATTTATGGATCATTACCTTTAAGATTTCTAGAAGCTCCTCTTTCTGTGTAATGTTACATTAAAAATTTTCACTGCTCATCATTACATGGGTACTAGAAGTTTTTTTTTGTATAGAACATATGTTGGAGAATTTTCTATAGATTTCTATATATTTTGGGTAATTGATCACTGCTACTGCTTTGATCACAATTTTATGGAAACTAATATAAGACCTTATCCTCCTACAATTGAGAAGTGAAAACCACATACAGTTTTCATTCACATACAGTACATCCCAGAATAAACATAATTCAATGACTGTTTTTGCTGTTATCGTCATAGATTTGCTTCATGTGATGCATATCAATGGATAGATAGGCTTGTCTTCTTACCTTTAATGCCTATCTCAATATTCACAATGCACATAAACAAAGTCAAATTTTGAGCTTTAACCCTAAAAAGACTGGGGGATTCAGCCCCCCTCAACATTTTTCATGATAAATCCGCCGCTCTAAATTTTTTGACGGCGTCGCTCGCTGACATTTTACTTTTAAGTCTCGCTCAATTTTTGAGCAAAAATTATGACCCCTGGGTATGAGGTTCTGAAATTATGCAATGTTTTGTAAGTGCATGCAGACCCAAAATTACTCAAAAACATGAATTTGTGTACAAATCCAATGCAAATAATGTTTTTAGCCAAAATTCATAAAATGTATAATTACTTTTCCTTTTACTGCTTAAAGTCAATTAATTTTATCTTGTTTATGGTAAAAATAAAGTCCCCGACAATTTCCATTGAAAATACAATAAAAAACAAAAAGTCGAATAACAAAGAAATGCATAAGAAATTTTGAAAAACATTAGAATACATAAGAAAATAAATGTGATGTTGAAATTTTTGAAAAATAAATTTGAGCAGATGCCTATCTAGAGTATGTGAAACAAAAATTAGCATTTTAGGGGCATTGTTTTATTAATTAGAGCAAACTTATGATTTTACGATAATGCCATGGGTAACGCACGTGCCAATTTTCGTCGCGATCGTCAGTCGAGATCATAATGGGGGGGGCTGAAACCCCCCAGTCTTCTTAGGCATCGAAATAGCCCAGTCTATTTAGGGTTAATGGCTTTTACCGCTACCTATTTAGAATACAAATTTCATATATTGAATATCTTTGTTCTTCCATGAGACCTTATTCATAAAATATGAATAAAATATGGTTGAGAAAAATTTGCATGAAAACATGGTTGATTTGTACCCATTCGATGGATCGTTGAACAACAAGCACTTTGTTTCCCCAACAAAGCAGCTGACAATAAGCTGACAATGAATGCTAAAAGCCCCTTATTGTCATTTATCAGAAACTTTACTGACCAAAGGCGAATATTGCGAGTTTTCTTGGGCAGGAGCCTCATGAAGCTCTACCAGATGGAAGCAAAAAATTCAAAATCGGTCAACAAATAAAGAAGAAGAAGCATTTTATGTGAATTTTTAAAAATATGCATAAATTAATTTTGCATAAATTAGCATAAAAATTGTTCTGGTCAAAAATTCAAAATTCTGTGTAGAAGATTGGTGAACCTCATGAAGCTCTACCAAATGGAAGCAAAAAAATCAAAATCGGTCAACAAATAAAGAAGTAGCATTTTTTGTGAATTTTGAAAAATGCGCATAAATTAGCATATTTAATGAATTTCAAAATTCTGTGTAGAAGTTTTGAATGCCCCACCTAGTGCTATCATATAAAGCAAACAGAATTGAAATCGGACTTCAAATGGCAAAGTAGTAGCATTTTAAAATTGTGGACGGACGACAGACGACGGACAACGGATGCCAGGCATAAGCTCATCTTGCCCTTCGGGCCGGATGAGCTAAAAACCAGAAAAACACAACTAAATTTTGCTTGTGCAAGTGGAAATTTGGTGGCACCACTTTCCATTGTTCAAACTCAGTCATGCATTCATTATGAAAGAGGTGAAGTAAATCTTTCAATGATATACATTTCATGAAGCAAATTTATGATTATGGTGGCAAAAAATTTAACTGAATTACGTTTTTTTTTCTGGGGCACACTGTTAACCGAATCAACAGAGAAGAAATTACTCACGTCGCATCCCTGTTTGCTGGTTTGCCAAAAAGATTATCTCCGGATTCCTGCTTAGAAAGTCTCTCGTCTTGGAGTTAACTGTTTGGGCCTGATCACAAATATTTTCTTAAATATCAGATTTCAATTTCTATGTTGACATGTACATCCACTCAGTCTAATTGATATATGATTTAATCATCATCGCTAATCTAATTTCCCATCCATAACATCATCAAATGTTCTAATTGATTCAGTTTTACTAGTTTCCTTTTCTCTCCTTTTTTGTCTGATACAAATTCACTGAATTAGTTATTGAATATAACTAAATTATTTAGTCAAATCATTTGAGTTTTGTCAAAGTAGCTTTTTGACAAAACAGGAAGCCTATATTGGACAAGATTAGCAGAGCTCCCAGTATGCAACCAAAATAAATCACGATTTATATAGTACCCATTTTTGTCAAAAACAGAAAAATGGGCATTTAAATGGCAATAACCGGTACAAGTACATGGATTAATTTACTATTTACTTTTGTACAATAGAATCTTTACAAGCCAAATCTCTTAGGAACACTGTTCAACTTAAAAAGATGTGAATAACCCCAATTTATATATTGTAGGAGCGTCGTGGTCTAGTGGTTTTGATTCTCATCTTTCAATCTGAGGGACGTGGGTTCGATTCCCAGTCATGGAGTGTTTTCTTTCAGCAAGAAATTTACCCACATAGTTCTGAACTCAACCCAGGTGAGGTGAATGGGTACCCGGCAGGAAGAAATTCCTCGATTGCCAGAGTGCCTGTAGGCAGCATGGCTATAGCGGGGTTAATAATAACACTATTGTAATGCACAGTTGAGTAGAAATTACCCAATATAAATATACAATTATTATTATATTCTGGTCTAAGAAAACAACTTGGGCCTAGGGGATTATAAACTAGATGGTTTATAGATTTTACTGTATATTAGAAGAGACTTACGGTGCAATGGAGTCAACATCTATCTCATCTCCTCCTAATCCTAGATAATCAGCAGCTGATCTCTTGCTACCATCCTTCCCTCCTTCTAATCCAATCTTCTTATCCTTTTCTCATTACCAGTAGACTTGACATTGTCTATTTGTAGGCTTGGTCTTCCAACATCTCCATGCTGTAAAGTAAGGTAGGGTAGGGCTTCAGTATACATACATACAAAAAGTTTGAATCCATATGTTTGTGCTCTAATACATGGTCAGTCCAGACCTGCCAACCTTCAACAACAAAAAAAGTGTTCTAGAAGGAAAAAGAGTATTTTTTGACAAAAAGAGTATATTTAAAAATTTGTCTCGATGTAATAATCGCCAACCTGTTGTAGTGAGATCGGTGAAAAGACATGAGAAATGACTCTACTTGAAAACTTGATAATTCACCCTTTTTAACATGTGCTCAAAAGGCAAGAATTTACTTGTTCTTTCATGCAACAAGTTACTGGCCCGATTTTTACCAGTCTGAGACTGTCGGACTGACGCTAGTGTCATGCACTGTGTATAATACATACACCATGATTGGAAATTGATAAAAAAGTAACAAATCATACAAAAAAAGTATTGGTGTATTCATAGCAAAAAAGAAGAACAAATACTATTCAAAGGGAATGGTTGGCATGTCTGTCAGTGCCTTTCCCCCAACCCCAAATTTAAAACAATTTGGCGATCCGTTATCTATATCTACCACTCATCATGGTGGTCTAGTGGTTATAACTCTCGTATTTCAATCTGAGGGACGTGGGTTCAATTTCTAGCCATGGTGCTTTTCCTTCAGTAAGACTTCACCCACACTGTGCTGCACTCACCCAATGTCAGGTGAATGGGTAGCTGTTAGGAAGAAATTCCTTGGATGCTTCAGCACCATTATTACTAACTTCTGTGCAATATATAAATAATTACGTCATTCTAGTACAGGAATATTTCTAGGTATCCCTCGACCTGTGAAAGTCAATGAAGTAAATCTCAGTTAATTCAAACACTGAGTTGCTCTCTTGATAATATTAGTAAGACAGCATCTAGCACTTTTACTTTTTTTTCCTCTCTATTTTTTTTCTCTCTACTGATTTCAGGTGCACTGTGAGAATGACTTCTTAATGCTCAATGATGCCCAATACATTAGGTCTTACTCTATATTGCTTAATGTCTTGGGATTTTTTGCATTTGTAATCCATGTTCATTTCAGTTTGTAATGTAAGACATTATGTTTTCAATAAAATCCATGGATCCATAGGAAGAAAAATCTTTGAGGTAACTTAGTATATTCATGAAATTATAATGAATATGAACTGACTATATGTCTTGGTATTATTGCTGTTTCTTCTGTTTTAATAGTGTTTCCCTGCATTCAATTTATTAGTTCATGACCATAAGAGCATTTCATGAAAGGGCATGTCAGACTTTTTATACAAGAAAGATCAGACAAGTACCATGATAATAGTGCTTCTCATCCAATATAAATCGAGAGAAATTGACAGATCTGATAACAAAAATGTTGATGGAAACCCTCCCCAGGGCTTATTTCTACTCTGTTCTGCACAAACTAACCTTTGTTCCAGATAATTTATTGTTATCAGATTAAGAAATGATTAAAAAATCTAACTAAATAACCTGTTTAAGAGAATCAGCTTTAGGTATTTGTTTCTTTTCCTCTGGTTTGTTCTTGGAGCCACTCAATCCAACTGCTTCATTTAACCAATCATCTGATCTAGAAGCAGTCTGTTTAGTTGGGGAAGAGGAGGAAGATAATAGACCTGTTCTACGAGGTCGATCCATTGTGGAGTTACCAAAGATATCATCATCATCATCTGCTTCATCTGCAAACCTGTGTTGTCATTTTTCAAGAGGTAGAATGAAAATTAATGAAAATTATGAGGGCATTGTGGTCTAGTGGTTACAAAGCTCGTCTTAAAATGAGAGGGACGTGGATTTGAATCTCAGCCACAGCAAATTTTCCTTCAGCAAGAAATTTATCCACATTGTGCTGCACTCAACCCAGGTGAGGTGAATGGGTACCCGGCAGGATTAATTCCTTGAATGCACCAAGCGCCTTAATAGCAGCTCAAGTTACAGCTGGGGTAATATATAGTGCGACATTGAATAGGAAAATTGTCGCCTCATAAATGCTGTATTATGAATATTATCAAACTATATAAACCTTGGAAGTTGATAACCTATCGGTATTAAAGCTCAAAGAATGTATTTGCTGCAAACAATTAATTTCATGAAAAAGTCTTTAAAATCAATGTAAACTGTCATCATGTCATTGTGGTCTATACCTGGTACATTATACATAAACTTAAGATTGTAAAATCATGGATAAATCATGGATCACAATGAAGATTGCCAACGCAGAGAAGCACATATGGGACAGTATTATTGCTTGGATAAAGACCCTACATCTGGCTGAAATATCATACTTATTTTGCTAATTCATCACAAATTACAAATATTCCTCAATAATAATTTGAAACATTATTTCTATCCATACACACATACACTCTGGTGGTCATTTTATTTGATTCGATTTGAATCAATTTTAAGTCATTAACACAGCAGTATTTTATTGTACTTAACATCATTACACCATGACATGTATTTTGTATAATATTTCCTAAATTATCATTTGTTTTGGCATGGTTTGGAAATATTTGTCTTTAATTACAGCAACTATTACAGATTTATTGGTGTAATAATTGCCTCCAATTACAGGAAAATGACTTTTATGAATATCTGACCTAGGGTTAGATCAAGGTTCAGTTAACCATTGCCTACTGGAACCTGTTGATCCCTGCATCAAGCCTATAGAAATCACATAATTCAATAGTCAACAGGTTAATCTAAAGACTGCAAATCAACCAAAAAAGGTTTGATTAAATACTATACCTTACACCTCTTCTAGCAGGAGGAGCAGAGTCAGGTCGTTTTGAGGTCACAGAGGAGGGGGTGTAACCACCAAAAGTGAAGTCTTCCTCTTTCGGTGCAGGTGGGGCTATATGGGGTTGAAAGTCATTTCAATATTTTTTTATTGGAAATTTATTTTTTAATTACCGGTAGTTAAAATTCATTGGAAAAGACACTGAAAACCCCAAGATTTTCAATTCACTATTTATTTTTGCAATCACAAATACATTTAAGTAATTGGTACAATATCATGCAATGCAAAATGATCCATTACAGAATATAGAATTTGCACCTACTGGATTGCCAGGGTCAAAAAAGTTAACTTAGTAACTCAAATAAAGTACCAATTAAGAAGTCACAATAGATAAGACATGGTTATGATATTTTCCATGCTACTATGCCATGTAGCTACACTGAACAGTGATATCAATCATATCACTCTATATGGACACTGCATCCTATTCCAAGATATCTTGTAGTCTCATAATATATACAGGTGTAGTCATTATAGTGATACATAAAATTATGAGGTATTCCAGAATTTTTCGTCAGACATTTGGGGGCACATTTGATGCGGGTTTGGGGAAAGTCGGAGGGGGCTGGGTGACAAGCATTGGTTGATTTGATATGGATTGACCCTTTTTTGTGCTCGATTCGATACAGTCACATTCAGTTACATAGTGACCATTGTTAAATGTCTTGTATTGTATAATTGTTTTTTCTTATTCTTAAGGTCGCCTCTTATTCTCTTTCCATTTCCACCTCTTCCTTTCCCCTTCCTTTTGTCTTATCCCTATTTCTTTCCCTTTTCTCATCCTTTTCCTCTCCTCTCTCCACTTTCTTCCTAATCTTTCATTCCCCTTTTAATTGGTGACTCTTTCAGTGTAGTTATGTTATGGCCTTTGCTATTTACTTGGATACATTTCTTTTTCATCTGCATGAATCTGTATTGTATTTATAAAGTTGACTTTATATTTTGTTATGTTTCTATTTGTACATGTAAACTTTCACACTTTTCAGTCTTCGGCTGCTTGTGATTGTATTTTTAAGTTTTTATTGCAATAAAATACAATAATAATTTCATTTTAATACTTTCAACACTCACACATCAATGTCTTTGGTATACTTCTAGAAACTCCTGTTTATCATGAGATCAAATGACCATTATATCTGTATAAATCAAATTGACTATATATTCCTGATTGTTTGATGATAGGGTAAGACAGGCAGGTATTACAATTATTGCTATGTACATACATGTAGGCAGGCGACATGCGATTCAGTGTGTTTTTATAAAGTTCAGTGCTTAATTAAATCATAGCTAAATCTCTCTTTTTTTTTAGACTGTGTAATTTCAAGTCTGGTGTTGACCTCCTTTGGTGTTGCTATTAACATTTTGGTGTTGGTGACAGGTCAATGTTTGAGTCAGCATCAAACTTAACATAAAGTTGGTCCTGGGAATAATCTCTCTTGTACTGAGTTAAACTCAAACCAACATCAGCATCTACACTAAACTTGAAATCCCCACAAATCTTTTCTTGATGATTATTCCATACCTGTTTGTGTTTCTTGTACTTGCTATCTAGCTGGAATTCTTTTGTTCGACCTTTACTTGTAGGTGGCTTATCAAGTATACTGGTCTATTCCAAGAGGTCACTAACCTTGGCTTTAGCAACCTCTTGCTCTTTATCCAGCTATTGCTGGGGTCGTCTGACACATGAATAAAAAAAATGAATTGTACCAGTTAATCTGAAGACAAAGTATGACAGTATTATTCATTTGAATGGCTAGACCTATGCCTGATAAAAGTTATGTTTGGGTATATGAAACATCTTGCCTTGACAGGAAAAACTGAGGGAATGAGGAAAATGAAAAGGATACCTGCAGATATTGTTATCTCAGAAAGCAGAATTGAGAGTATTGCTTAGATGGAAGGCTGAGAAACAAGTCAAATGATATATGGCACTTGGAAAAGGTACCTGGTTGAAAGCCATAGCCGCATCTTTCCTGCTATGAAAACACACACATCACTTTAAACCCTAACTTACCAATGCTATTTTGCAAGTTTGAATGCCAGGGGCAGGGTTCCTGCCCCTTCCATTAAAAAAAAATCCATGACTTTTCCATGACTTTTCCATGCATTTTTGTCAATTTTTCATGACAATATTAACCTCGCATCCTTAGAAATCCACTATTAGGGTCTGTTATCCACTTGTTCGTGAATGTACATTTCCCCGGCATGATGCTTGTGGTAATGTAATTTCACTTGACAGATAAAAAAATAAACAGCCAAAACAAGCGTTCACAATTGATTTTCACATAAATCCATCTGTCGAGTGTTGACCTACATCATTTCACAAGTTCAAATTATTCTGCAACTGGTACATGTACAAATCACATCACAAATGAATAGCTCCAAATAACTATTTCTCAAGCAAAGAAAATCATGTAAATCCTGTAAATGTGGGGAAAATAGTTCTATATCCATGAATTGAAATGCTCGGTGACGTTCATAATTTTCCGCGTATGATCTTCACGATTATAATTACGAGTGTCACTCGGTCTCAGTTTCCACAAAATAAAAACGGCCAACACATACACACTTGATTACCACTCCAAAATCAGTATATGGGACTGGGGGGAAAACATACGATTGTGTCGATCTTCATGTCTCAATCTGCTCATCGCAAAAATATGCTCCAAATAATTCCAATAAATTATCATCCAAAACATCTGTAATGAGGCCAAATTAGACGAAGTCTATATAAAAACAATATTTCTCGGCATTCAAGAATGAGTTTCCGTGATTTTCACACTCGGTCACGCACACAAAAAACAAACTCTCATTTCACGTGTAATGCATGTTATATATTGATATTCATCTGCACGCATATCATGCCACAAATATCAGTACATACGTACACGGAAGCTTGAATGCACGAGTAAGGGGGGGAGGTGGAAATATTTTTGTTTCTTTTGGGGGGAAATATTTTGAATGTGTATGCGATATGCTAGAAGTAGGGCACGGGCTGAAGGAACATTTTGAGTGGCATACAGCCTTGATTCACGCTCACACTTGACTCTACACACAAATACTATCGGCACTTTTTTTTGCGTAATAATTTATGTGGAAAACAAAGCCTAATCACACACAAACAAATACATGCTGCATGCTATGGCGAGAGAGAGTCGGCCGAACATAATTTGGAGCTGATTTCTCTGCACTGTTTGGCAGTGCTCGGAAGAAAAAAATAAGAAGCTTAAAATAAACAAGTCACAAAATACATAATTTTGAATCATAAGGTCAAAATAAGCATATTTATTAATTTCCATGACTTTTCCATGATATAGCTTGATTTTTTCATTTTTCATGACTTTCCAGGCCTGGAAAAAACAAATGAAAAATTCCATGACTTTTCCAGGTTTTCCATGACCGCGGGAACCCTGCAGGGGGAACCTCCCCCAGCTCAAAATCTCAACCGTGGATCGCAGAATCGCGATCAAAATTTGCATGAAGGTAGAGAATGACATTGCATTGGTTACATGGTTGCATAAGTAAATTGCATTTAGCACATTCCACAGTTATGTTTGTGCGCATAATGATCTGTAGGGACAGTGATTTTCTGCAATCGCGGAAAACGGACGGAATTCACAGAATCAGCGATTTGGAACAGAAAGTGGTTTTTCAAACGGAAAATCAAAGAAAAAAATTATTTTTTCTCAAAATCAACTGGAAAAACATATTTTTTCTCAAAATGCACAGAATAGCAACAGAAATTATTCCAAGTCCTCAACAAAATGCAAATATCAACTGGAACAAAATAACAAAAAATAACAATATGGATGACCAGACAACAATGTTGAGGGGTGGTAAAAAGGCCCCTCATCTCAATTAAGTTTGTATTAAAGCAGA